>NC_052150.1:215388627-215397787 GCF_902713615.1 Scyliorhinus canicula | reverse complement strand
TTTGTGACAAGTCTTCCTGTAAAGAGGTGCAGAAGCAGAATCACTGGGCTGAAATCTTGCTGTGAGGTACCAAACCCTCTCTCGTGTGTGTTTTTGGCTCCCAGCCATTTATGTATTTGCCGCTGCCAATATTTAACTCAGCCATTTGTCACACTCTGCAGTATATAAGAGCATGTTAACTGATGCAGGTCTATCTTCAGGGGAATGGGAGTTATGAAGAATCATCTGAACCCTAACCAGGAAAGGATATTGCCAGGATTAACAGTTTATTGGTTTATTACTATTTTAAACTCTTGATTCAATTAATGTGATTCTCTCAGATTGAATAGAGGAATAGTGACGGGAATGTTCTCTCTCTCTGGTTCTTTCTCCTAATGGGTCAAGCACATTAAAGAGTGCAGACACAGCAAACTGAAGGCATTTATTGCCCATTGCTAATTACCCCAGAGAAGGTAGCAATGAGCTACCCTCTTGCACCCTTGCAATCCTCGTGATGAAGTTACTACTCAATGTGCTGCGACAGGGAGGGAGTTCCAGAATCTGACCGAGCATTGACTCAAGTGAGGATGGACCCGGGAGGCGATGATTTGCCAAAGCACCTGCTGACCTTGTCCATCAAGCAGGCTGGAGGCGGTAGGTTTGGGAGGTACTGGCCGCGATTCAGCCACCGCTTTGCGCCCGATGCAGAGATGAGCATAGCGGCTGAATCACGCGGGAGCCCCACATTGGGCACCATGCTGGGTGCCAGGCCTATCGCGAGTCGCCTGCCCAAATCTGGATCACGTCCTCACTGGCCGAGATCCAGATCTGCATATTTAAATGAGCCATTAGACTCATTTGAATACCCAGACGCTGTATGCACCCGATGGCCGGGAGTCAACAGCCACGTCTGCGAGAACCTGCCATGGCACTGATCAGCACTGGTTTCCACAAACGTGGACCAGGCCTAACGGTACCTCGGGGGGGTCTCACCGGCCATTAGAAACACCTGGGTGGTTGGGGCAAGGTGATATCCTGGCACTCATCGGGCACCTTGATACAACTAGGGTTCCTAGGTGGGTTCCAGGGGCACTGACAGTATGCCAGGCAGTGCCAGGTTGCCATTGCCAGGGGCTGCGCCCATGGGGGCTGCGCCCATTGGACTGTGGGGTGAGGGAGAGTTCCAGCAGCCTGGAGAACGTTTGGGGGGGGAGGGGGGGAGTGAAAGTCCAGAAAGCGGGGGAGGGAGGGGGGGCTCCTGAAAAGGAGGGCGTGTAGAGATCGGGCTGTGGTTCAAAGTGGCGCCCCGATCAGCGAGGAGGCGTTCCAGCTGGGAAACTCAGTTTGACAGAGTGGCAGTGAATTGTGGGGTGAATCACGGGGCTACAGTCGCTGAGAACCACCTCGCCAAATGCACACAAAAGTCGACTTCAACCTTTTTTCGCTGAATGACGTCCGTCTTTTGACACAGGGTTGAACAGGTTGGGCTTAAGTCCACCGCTGATTAGAAAGAAGGAGGGTGACTGATTGAAAAATATAAGATCCTGAGGGAGGGTTGCCCATTCAGGCTGGCCGGAATTCTGGGAGAGAAAGCCAGAAACGTGGGGCAAGTGGGTGAATTGCTTCACTGCCCCCAATTTCCCTCCATCCCACCGTCTCGCCCCAATTCCCTTGGTCACTCTCCGAGATACGGTTTCTGACATTTATTTCTCTTTTTGGTTTCTCCTTGCTCTCTCCCACCTTGAGGACTTTTAACGTTTAATCACGGCATCGAACACAAGTTGCGTTCAATATCCCAAGATTAGAATAAAGCAACAAAGGAATGATTACACGGCGCTGACTGAGTTAATAGTGCATCAAATTTCGCAACAACCACAACTGATGTGATGCTAAACATTATAAAGGTCCTCGAACAAGCTTCCTAACTCAGTGATATGAATAATTAAACCAGTGCCTTTAACTGGCAGACAGATCTTAGCATGGATACAAAAGCACCGTCTGTCTATCTTGCCTCTGACAGATCCTCATCGAACTGAGATGTGTTTGAAATGTCGATATTTAACTGTTTTAACCTCGCGCTGGTACTGGCAGCACACTCCACCCTAACACCATTTGCAGAAGCGTTTCAGTGTACAAACACAGTCCACAGTGCAACAGCGGCTTAGAGCGCGGTTCTGTCCTGTCGGCCTGGCCTGAGGCTGTTCCTGTTGGTGAGCTCGCTCGGTCACATTTACTGATCTGAGGTTTCTGATGCATTGAGTGAGGTGTTATTGTATTGTTTCAGAAATGTGTGCCTTTTCCCAGGATAATGTGGGGAAACTAACATACCGAGAGGGAAGATAAAGTGAGGAGATCTTGGCGTGCATGTTCATAGGTCCCTAAAGGTCTCAGTACAGGTAGATAAGGTTGTAAAGGAGGCGTGTGAAATGCTCTCCTTCATTACAAGAGGTATGGAATACAAGAGTAAGGAGATAATGGTGGAAACTGTATAATAAAACATTGGTGGGGCCACAACTGGAGTATTGTGTGCAGTTTCTGGTCACCACATTACAGGAAGGATGTACTTGTTCTGGAGAGAGTGCAGGCAGGATTTCCCAGAATGTTGTCAGGGCTGGAGAACTGTAGCTATGTGAAGAGATAGGAGAGTTTTGTGGTTGTTTTCCTTGGGACAGAGGCTGAGGGGTGACATGATTTAGGTACATAAATTGTGAGGGATAGAGATAGTGGACAGGAGGAACCTGTTTCCTTTGGCAGAGAATTCAAGCGAAGTCGCAAAGGAATGGAGGGGCATGAGGGAAAACTATTTTACGTGAGTGTCTGAAATTCGCTGCCTGAGCGGGTGGTGGATGCAGGGACCCTAAATTCTTTCTAAAAAATACCAGGATTTGCATCTCGTGCTGTAAGCCACCAGGAGATTGATGCTGTTTCGGGAAGACCTCTGTGCCCTACCCACCCCGTGCCGGTGACCTCTGTGCCCTACCCACCCCGTGCCGGTGACCTCTATGCGTTACTCACCCCGTGCCGGTGACCTCAGTGCGCTACCCACCCCGTGCCGGTGACCTCTGTGCCCTACCCACCCCGTGCCGGTGACCTCTGTGCCCTACACACCCCGTGCCGGTGACCTCTGTGCCCTACCCACCCCGTGCCGGTGACCTCTGTGCCCTACCCACCCCGTGCCGGTGACCTCAGTGCGTTACCCACCCCGTGCCGGTGACCTCTGTGCCCTACCCACCCGTGCCGGGTGACCTCTGTGCCCTACCCACCCCGTGCCGGTGACCTCAGTGCGTTACCCACCCCATGCCGGTGACCTCTGTGCCCTACCCACCCCGTGCGGTGACCTCTGTGCCCTACCCACCCCGTGCCGGTGACCTCAGTGCGTTACCCACCCCGTGCCGGTGACCTCTGTGCACTACCCACCCCGTGCCGGTGGCCTCAGTGCGTTACCCACCCCGTGCCGGTGACCTCTGTGCCCTACCCACCCCGTGCCGGTGACCTCTGTGCCCTACCCACCCCGTGCCGGTGACCTCTGTGCCCTACCCACCCCGTGCCGGTGACCTCAGTGCGTTACCCACCCCGTGCCGGTGACCTCTGTGCCCTACCCACCCCGTGCCGGTGACCTCTGTGCCCTACCCACCCCGTGCCGGTGACCTCAGTGCGTTACCCACCCCATGCCGGTGACCTCTGTGCCCTACCCACCCCGTGCCGGTGACCTCTGTGCCCTACCCACCCCGTGCCGGTGACCTCAGTGCGTTACCCACCCCGTGCCGGTGACCTCTGTGCACTACCCACCCCGTGCCGGTGGCCTCAGTGCGTTACCCACCCCGTGCCGGTGACCTCTGTGCCCTACCCACCCCGTGCCGGTGACCTCTGTGCCCTACCCACCCCGTGCCGATGACCTCTGTGCCCTACCCACCCCGTGCCGGTGACCTCAGTGCGCTACCCACCCCGTGCCGGTGACCTCTGTGCCCTACCCACCCCGTGCCGATGACCTCTGTGCCCTACCCACCCCGTGCCGGTGACCTCTGTGCGCTACCCACCCCGTGCCGGTGACCTCAGTGCGTTACCCACCCCGTGCCGGTGACCTCTGTGCCCTACCCACCCCGTGCCGGTGACCTCTGTGCCCTACCCACCCCGTGCCGGTGACCTCAGTGCGCTACACACCCCGTGCCGGTGACCTCTGTGCCCTACCCACCCCGTGCCGGTGGCCTCTGTGCCCTACCCACCCCGTGCCGGTAACCTCTGTGCCCTACCCACCCCGTGCCGGTGACCTCAGTGCGTTACCCACCCCGTGCCGGTGACCTCTGTGCCCTACCCACCCCGTGCCGGTGACCTCTGTGCCCTACCCACCCGTGCGGTGACCTCAGTGCGTTACCCACCCCATGCCGGTGACCTCTGTGCCCTACCCACCCCGTGCCGGTGACCTCTGTGCCCTACCCACCCCGTGCCGGTGACCTCAGTGCGTTACCCACCCCGTGCCGGTGACCTCTGTGCACTACTCACCCCGTGCCGGTGACCTCAGTGCGTTACCCACCCGTGCCGGTGACCTCTGTGCCCTACCCACCCCGTGCCGGTGACCTCTGTGCCCTACCCACCCCGTGCCGGTGACCTCTGTGCCCTACCCACCCCGTGCCGGTGACCTCAGTGCGTTACCCACCCCATGCCGGTGACCTCTGTGCCCTACCCAACCCGTGCCGGTGACCTCTGTGCCCTACCACCCCGTGCCGGTGACCTCAGTGCGTTACCCACCCCGTGCCGGTGACCTCTGTGCACTACTCACCCCCGTGCCGGTGACCTCAGTGCGTTACCCACCCGTGCCGGTGACCTCTGTGCCCTACCCACCCCGTGCCGGTGACCTCTGTGCCCTACCCACCCCGTGCCGATGACCTCTGTGCCCTACCCACCCCGTGCCGGTGACCTCAGTGTGCTACCCACCCCGTGCCGGTGACCTCTGTGCCCTACCCACCCCGTGCCGATGACCTCTGTGCCCTACCCACCCCGTGCCGGTGACCTCTGTGCGCTACCCACCCCGTGCCGGTGACCTCTGTGCCCTACCCACCCCGTGCCAGTGACCTCTGTGCCCTACCCACCCCGTGCCGGTGACCTCAATGCCCTACTCACCCCCTGTGCCGGTGACCTCAGTGCCCTACCCACCCCCCGTGCCGGTGACCTCAGTGCCCTACTCACCCCGTGCCGGTGACCTCAGTGCGCTACCTACCCCCCGTGCCGGTGACCTCTGTGCCCTACCCACCCCGTGCCGGTGACCTCTGTGCCCTACCCACCCCGTGCCGGTGACCTCAGTGCGCTACCTACCCCCCGTGCTGGTGACCTCTGTGCCCTACCCACCCCGTGCCGGTGATCTACCATCTATCTTTCTTTTCATGCTTGAATGCACCTTGAGTACCATGCTTTGATGTTAACCACAATGTTTATGAACTCTTCTACAATGATTGACAGCTCCTCACCACATCAAAAGGAGCTAAATGCTTTCTGCTGTAAATAAGAGGAAGTGAAATTGAATAGGAGTTTTGCACTTCAAAGACTGCCAAGGGATTTGAATCCCTTTCAAGTGCTCTTGGCTGTCGAGGAAGCCTCTGATACTTGTAACAGCTGCTGCTTTAAACACTTTTGTCTGAGGCTGCAGATATTAGGGAAGGGCAATTGAAAATGCAATGAACTTTCACTGTGCTGCCTGGACTGCTCTCCAACCTTCAGGCTGAGGTGACTGATAGGGCGTCTTTGATATGGGGGGTGGTCAGATGGGGGAGGGGGATCTGAGGGGGGTGAGTGATGGGGTGATGGTGGGGGATTGAGATGAGGGTGGGGCCACCCTCACGTAAGCCTGCTGTCAGGGAATGACTTGTTATTCCCATAGGAAGGGGCGGATGCCCCTGCTTGTCAGGGGGAGGGTGGGAACAGGATTTGTATTGTGGGGGGAGGGGTCCTGATTCCAGCGGAATCCAGTTTTCTCTCCTTCATGCATATATTTGTCCGGTAAAGGGAAGAGACTGGCACCTAAGCCCTGCTCCCTGTGCCAGTAGAGACTAATCCTGATTCTCTGCTGGCGGGAGCACGTAGGCTCAAGGAGAGAATCCCGGCCATGATTCATTTCAAAGGATACAGTGAATGTGTGGGTGGGTTTTCCATTACCGGCTCCATGATCAGAATTCCCGATCGGCTGGAAATTGGGAATTCGAGTGAAAAATGGGTTTGGCGCCGGCAAGTGGGTTTTGCTCCGATCTGCTGCTGGCGGCCTCAGTGTGTTACCCGGCCCGTACCGGCAGGAGGATATAAATTGGTCATTGCCACCATTTCCATTTGATTCACGGGCTGGAGGCGCAGGTCTCCACCTCTCCCCTCGCCTGTTACGCATCCACCCCTACCGCGAGAAATTCGCCGAGCGGGCTTTGGTGCAGGTTTTCCTCAGTGTGGACCTGACGCAGTGGACCCCGAGGTGGGTCAAGGGGTCAGCTGTTGCTCATTCTGGGTGAGTGTGCTTTACACTCAATGTGGCTCTGTTTCGTTCCTTAGCTGTGGAGTCGCCTGGTATCGTTAAGATACCGCCACAAGTTTCAAGTTCAAGTTCAAACCAATAACTCCATACACCAGTTATTAAGTTCAAACAAGACACGTTTATTATAATACAGTTATCTACTAATCATGCATATAAAACTATAAGACTAGGCTAATCCTACCACTAATAGGCCAAATACTTATCTGGATAAGGGGACTGCCAGATTAGGGAACAACGGCCTCTAGCTTTGTCCTGGGTCCGAAAGGCTTCCAGTAGTTATGGACTAAAGGGGGTCAGGAGTGTCTACTCTCGTAGCGTGCGTTGTATGACACTTACGTGATGGCGGCTGCCGTCCAGACCTCTCCTCCTCAAGGTTCTTCTGCTGCAACGGTGTTCTGCTGGGAGGGCTGGCTGGTCAAGGAGAGGCTGGCAGAGAGAGAGAGCTGGGGTCGGGGTCTCTGTCTTATACCTCCCTCAGGGTCTAGCGCCCACCTGGGCGGACCCTCTATACACTCGCAATCGATTGGGTCTCTTCCCAATCGATTGATTTGAATTCCCCAATAACGGGGCAGTCCCTAGATCACTGGGCGGTTCTTGGGACTTATTGTTTTGGGCTACTTTTGGCGCCGAGAAGTCTGGCCTTCCATTCAATGTATCGATTAGCGTTAACTTGTTTCCATTGTACCTGGGAATCGCCCAGTATCGCCTCATTAGTATGCTAACTTGTTCTTTTCACAGTGCTGTCTGGTTTCTGCAGCAGTCAGAATACACAAGCGCTTTTGGAAGCTGCTTGCTTTTGCAACATGTCCATTGTCCCTGCATTCCTTGTAATCTTTCATTTTGTGTTGGGCAGTGGCCACCCCAGGTGGCTACACAGCGCATACCCGAGGTGCCCCCTCACCGTCCAGCAGAACCCGCCCCCCCCCCCCACCCCCACCTCCCCTCACAGTGCAAATCCTATCCTCCTGGCTAACACCAATGTGTTTGGGGAGGAAATACAGCTGGGAAAGGCCATGAACCATCTACACCATGACGTCATCGCACAGTGCCCCCCCCCCCCCCCCCCCCCCCACCCGCGTGTTTCTCGGCAATGCGCCGTTCGCTGGCTGCGGGATTCTCTCTCCTCGGCCCCTGTCAATGGCTTTGCCCATTGAAGCCACCCCACCCCCACACCACCACCGGGGTTGAAGTGAACAAGCTGTTTAACTTGTACTGGAATAGAGAATTAAAATGATTGGCCAAAGTCAAAGGTTTAAGATATGGCTCAGGGGAGTTAATTGATCCAGGGTCTCTTGACATGTTTAAAACAAATTGGATTATTCTCGATTGGGGATGTTGAAGAAGGACATTATTAACACACTGGAGTTTTTTTTTTAACAGGAAAATACGAGAAGGTGTTTTTTTTAACTTTAAAGGAGTGGATTAATAGGGTGGAATGTGTGAGTGTGTGACAGATGTATTATGTGGCAGCATGTTGGGTTAAGGGTGAGGGCCCTGGTGTCAAGGGTCTCATGGAGGTCATGCACCCCCACTGTATGGGAAACAATAACCCAGCACTGATTGTCCTTGAATTGGCCCATTTATGGACAGTGTGCATGCTCTCGAAACTGGATGGCCAATTGGAGCCCTCCAGCTCGGTCAGTAGTGGATCCTGCCAACTCCGAGGGGGAGAGACAGTCCCTTCACCTTGTTGCACCCTCTCAGCATCTTAGAAACTATTAAGTTTTTAAATTGTCACAAGTTGGGCCACCATTGTGAAGGGGAAACCATTCCACAGGCTTGCCTATGACCACAACTGTAGCCAGGCAGGTGGGATGGTCCTCTATCTAGGCTCCCAGCAACCATCCTGGTTTCCAAAATGGCGGGGGGGGGGGGTTGGGATTGAAAATTCCAATCGGACTCTGATAATTGGTTTTCATTGGTCTGGCACCTGCACCAATTGGCTACCTGTGCATCCTGCCACCCAATCTTGCCTCAGGAAAAATGGCACCTGATGGGATGGTCATAGAGTTTCACAGCACAGAAAGAGGCCCTTCAGCCCATCCTGCCCGTGCTGGCCATCAAACACCAATCTATTCTAATCCCATTTTCCAGCACTTGGTCCTTGTCCTTGCTGTCAAACCACCATGCTGTCCAATTACTGCACCCCCCCCCCCGGGCCTCCAATTTGGGGTAAATGTTTTGGGGTATATTCTGAATGGTGTGAAGTAATGCACCTAATTATCTAATTCATGCATTGGATTTTTGTTGTTGTGCAATGACCTTGTGCTACCTATTGACAGATATTTCTCTTTTCCCTTTTGTTTTTGTACAGCTAATCATTTCCATTGCTCGGGAGTAAACACGAGTCACGAATTTGCAGGATGAAAATATGGCACGCCTGTTTGCACCGTCAGGCCCGCACTGCTTGCGTCGGTTCACTCGCGAATCCCTGGCTGCTATTGAGAGGCAGATCGCTGAGGAACAGGCAATAGCACTAGGAAAGCTGGCAAGGAAGAAAGTGAGGAGGAAAAGCCCACGCCTCACGTTGACCTGGAAGCAGGAAAACAGTTGCCACTCATTTATGGCGATATGCCATCCCAGCTCATTGGGCAGCCATTGGAGGACCTCGACTCCTTCTACGGCAGCAAGAAGGTAGGCAGTAAAAAGAAAAAACAAAACTCAAGACGC
>NC_052150.1:215308658-215388127 GCF_902713615.1 Scyliorhinus canicula | reverse complement strand
TGATCGAGAAATAGAACACACACTGAACTAGAGTTAGAACACCAACTGAACTAGAAATAAAACACACACTGAACTAGAAATAGAGCGCACACTGAACTAGAATTAGAACACACTCTGAACTAGAATTAGAGCACATACTGAACTAGAAATAGAAAACACACTGAGCGAGAAATAGAACACACACTGAGCGAGAAATAGAACACACACTGAACTAGAATTAGAACACACACTGAACTAGAAATAGAGCACACACTGAACTAGAAATAGAGCACACACTGAACTAGAAATAGAAAACACACTGAGCGAGAAATAGAACACACACTGAACTAGAATTAGAACACACACTGAACTAGAAATAGAGCACACACTGAACTAGAAATAGAACACACACTGAACTAGAATTAGAACACACACTGAACTAGAAATAGAACACACACTGAACTAGAACAGAACACACGCTGAACTAGGAATGGAAACACACACTGAACTAGAAATAGAACACACACTGAACTAGAATTGGAACACACACTGAACTAGAAATAGAACACCCACATTACTAGGAATAGAACACACACTGAACCAGAGATAGAACACACACTGAAGTAGAAATAGAGCACACACTGAACTAGAAATAGAAAACACACTGAACTTGAATTAGAACATTCAAGACTCTAGAAATAGAGCACACACTGATCTAGAAATAGATCACACACTGAACTTGAAATAGAACATTCAAGACTCTAGAAATAGAACACCAACTGAACTAGAAATAGAACATGAACTGAACTAGAAATAGAACACACACCGAACTAGAAATAGAACACACACTGAACTAGAAATAGAACACACACTGAACTAGAAATAGATCACACACTGAACTAGAAATAGAATAGACACTGAACTAGAAATAGAACACACACTGAACTAGAAATAGAACACCAACTGAACTAGAAATAGAACACACACTGAACTAGAAATAGAACACACACTGAACTAGAAATAGAACATTCATGACTCTAGAAATAGAACTCACACTGAACTAGAAATAGAACACACACTGAACTGGAAATAGAACACACACTGAACTAGAAATAGAACACACACTGAACTAGAAATAGAACACGCACTGAACTAGAAATAGAACACACACTGAACTGGAAATAGAACACCAACTGAACTAGAAATAGAACACACACTGAACTAGAAAGGGGACACACACTGAACTAGAAATAGAACACACACTGAACTAGGAATAGAACACACACTGAACTAGAAATTGAACACACACTGAACTAGAAATAGAACACACACTGAACTAGAAATAGAACACACACTGAACTAGAAATAGAACATTCAAGTCTCTAGAAATAGAACACCAACTGAACTAGAAATAGAACACACACTTAACTAGAAAGGGAACACACACTGAACTAGAAATAGAACTCACACTGAACAAGAAATAGAACTCACACTGAACTAGAATTAGAACACACACGGAGCTAGTATTGGAACTCAATGAACACGAAATAGAACACGCACTGAACTAGAAAAAGAACACACACTGAATTAGAAATAAAACACGAACTGAACTAGAAGTAGAACATTCAAGACGCTAGAAATAGAACACCAACTGAACTAGAAATAGAACACACACTGAACTAGAAAGGGGACACACACTGAACTAGAAATAGAACACACACTGAACTAGAAATAGAACACCAACTGAACTAGAAATAGAACACACACTGAACTAGAAAGGGGACACACACTGAACTAGAAATAGAACACACACTGAACTAGAAATAGAACACACACTGAAATAGAAATAGAACACCAACTGAACTAGAAATAGAACACCAACTGAACTAGAAATTGAACACACACTGAACTAGAAATAGAACACACACTGAACTAGAAATAGAACACACACTGAACTAGAAATAGTACATTCAAGTCTCTAGAAATAGAACACCAACTGAACTAGAAATAGAACACACACTTAACTAGAAAGGGAACACACACTGAACTAGAAATAGAACTCACACTGAACAAGAAATAGAACTCACACTGAACTAGAATTAGAACACACACGGAGCTAGTATTGGAACTCAATGAACACGAAATAGAACACGCACTGAACTAGAAAAAGAACACACACTGAACTAGAAAAAGAACACACACTGAATTAGAAATAAAACACGAACTGAACTAGAAGTAGAACATTCAAGACGCTAGAAATAGAACACCAACTGAACTAGAAATAGAACACGAACTGAACTAGAAATAGAACACACACTGAACTAGAAATAGAACACCAACTGAACTAGAAATAGAACACGAACTGAACTAGAAATACAACACACACCGAACTAGAAATAGAACACACACTGAACCAGAGATGGAACACACACTGAACCAGAGATGGAACACACACTGAACTAGAACTAGAACACACACTGAACGAGAAATAGAACACACACTGAACTAGAATTAGAACACACACTGAACTAGAATTAGAACACGCACGGAACTAGTATTAGAACTCGATTTCTAGTTCAGTTGGTGAACTCGAAGTGAACTCGAAATAGAACACGCACTGAACTAGAAAAAGTACACACACTGAACTAGAAATATAACACACACTGTACTAGAAATTAAACACACACGGAACTCGAAATAGAATACTCACTGAATTAGAAATAGAACATCAACTGATCTAAAAATACAGCACACACTGAACTAGAAATAGAACATTCAAGACTCTAGAATTGAACAAACACTGAACTAGAAATAGAACACACACTGAACTAGATTTTGAGCAAAAACTTAACTCGAAATAGAACACCATCTGAACTAGAAATAGAACACACACTGAACTAGAAATAGAACACAAACTGAACTAGATTTTGAGCAAAAACTGAACTCGAAATAGAACACCAACTGAACTAGAAATAGAACACACACTGAACTGGAAATAGAACACACACTGAACTAGAAATAGAACACACACTGAACTAGAATTAGAGCACACACTGAACTCGAAATAGAACATACACTGAACTAGAAATAGAACACACACTGAACTAGAATTGGAACACACACTGAACTAGAAATAGAACACACACTGAACCAGAGATGGAACACACACTGAACCAGAGATGGAACACACACTGAAGTAGAAAATGAACACACACTGAACTAGAAATAGAACACACACTGAACTAGAAATAGAACACACTCTGAACTAGAAATAGAACACGCACTGAACTTGAAATAAAGCAATCACTGAACTCGAAATAGAACACACACTGAACTAGAATTAGAACACCAACTGAACTAGAAATAGAACACAAACTGAACTAGAAATAGAAAACACACTGAACTTGAATTAGAACATTCAAGACTCTAGAAATAGAGCACACACTGATCTAGAAATAGATCATACACACTGAACTTGAAATAGAACATTCAAGACTCTAGAAATAGAACACCAACTGAACTAGAAATAGAACACACACCGAACTAGAAATAGAACACACACTGAACCAGAGATAGAACACACACTGAAGTAGAAAATGAACACACACTGAACTAGAAATAGTGTAAACACTGAACTTGAAATAGAACACACTCTGAACTAGAAATAGAACACGCACTGAACTTGAAATAGAGCAATCACTGAACTCGAAATAGAACACACGCTGAACTAGAATTAGAACACACACTGATCTAGAAATAGAACACACACTGAACTAGAGTTAGAACACCAACTGAACTAGAAATAAAACACACACTGAACTAGAAATAGAGCGCACACTGAACTAGAATTAGAACACACTCTGAACTAGAATTAGAGCACATACTGAACTAGAAATAGAAAACACACTGAGCGAGAAATAGAACACACACTGAGCGAGAAATAGAACACACACTGAACTAGAATTAGAACACACACTGAACTAGAAATAGAGCACACACTGAACTAGAAATAGAGGACACACTGAACTAGAAATAGAAAACACACTGAGCGAGAAATAGAACACACACTGAACTAGAATTAGAACACACACTGAACTAGAAATAGAGCACACACTGAACTAGAAATAGAACACACACTGAACTAGAATTAGAACACACACTGAACTAGAAATAGAACACACACTGAACTAGAACCAGAACACACGCTGAACTAGGAATAGAAACACACACTGAACTAGAAATAGAACACACACTGAACTAGAATTGGAACACACACTGAACTAGAAATAGAACACCCACATTACTAGAAATAGAACACACACTGAACCAGAGATAGAACACACACTGAAGTAGAAATAGAGCACACACTGAACTAGAAATAGAAAACACACTGAACTTGAATTAGAACATTCAAGACTCTAGAAATAGAGCACACACTGATCTAGAAATAGATCACACACTGAACTTGCAATAGAACATTCAAGACTCTAGAAATAGAACACCAACTGAACTAGAAATAGAACATGAACTGAACTAGAAATAGAACACACACCGAACTAGAAATAGAACACACACATTGAACCAGAGATAGAACACACACTGAAGTAGAAATAGAACACACACCGAACTAGAAATAGAAAACACACTGAGCGAGAAATAGAACACACACTGAACTAGAATTAGAACACACACTGAACTAGAATTGGAACACACACTGAACAAGAATTTGAACTGCATCTGAAATAGAAATAGCACACGAACTGTACTAGAAATAGAACACAAACCAAACTAGAAATAGAACACACACTGAACCAGAAATAGTACACACACTGAACCAGAAATAGTACACACACTGAACTAGAAATATAACACACACTGAACATGAAATATAACACACACTGAACTAGAAATAGAACACACACTGAACTAGAACCAGAACACACGCTGAACTAAGAATAGAAACACACACTGAACTAGAAAATAGACCACACTCTGAACTAGAAATAGAACACACACTGAACCAGATATAGAACACCCACTTTACTAGAAATAGAACATTCAGGACTCTAAAAATAGAGCACACACTGATCTAGAAATAGATCACACACTGAATAAGAATTAGAACGTTCAAGACTCTAGAAATAGAGCACAAACTGAGCTGGAAATAGAAAACACACTGACCTAGAAATAGAACATTCAAGACTCTAGAAATAGAACACCAACTGAACTAGAAATAGAACACACACTGAACTAGAAATAGAGGACACACTGAACTAGAAATAGAAAACACACTGAGCGAGAAATAGAACACACACTGAACTAGAATTAGAACACACACTGAACTAGAAATAGAGCACACGCTGAACAATAAATGGAACACACACTGAACTAGAATTAGAACACACACTGAACAAGAATTTGAACAGCATCTGAACTAGAAATAGCGCACGAACTGAACTAGAAATATAACACACACTGAACTAGAAATATAACACACACTGAACTAGAAATAGAACACACACTGAACTAGAACCAGAACACACGCTGAACTAGGAATAGAAACACACACTGAACTAGAAATAGAACACACACTGAACTAGAAATAGACCACACTCTGAACTAGAAATAGAACACACACTGAACCAGATATAGAAAACCCACTTTACTAGAAATAGAACATTCAGGACTCTGAAAATAGAGCACACACTGATCTAGAAATAGATCACACACTGAATAAGTATTAGAACGTTCAAGACTCTAGAAATAGATCACACACTGAACTAGAAATAGAACACAAACTGAATTAGAATTTGAGCAAAAACTGAACTCGAAATAGAACACCAACTGAACTACAAATAGAACACACACTGAACTGGAAATAGAACACACACTGAACTAGAAAGGGAACACACACTGAACTAGAATTAGAGCACACACTGAACTCGAAATAGAACATACACTGAACTAGAAATAGAACACACACTGAACTAGAATTGGAACACACACTGAACTAGAAATAGAACACACACTGAACCAGAGATGGAACACACACTGTACCAGAGATGGAACACACACTGAAGTAGAAAATGAACACACACTGAACTAGAAATAGAACACACACTGAACTAGAAATAGAACACACTCTGAACTAGAAATAGAACACGCACTGAACTTGAAATAAAGCAATCACTGAACTCGAAATAGAACACACACTGAACTAGAATTAGAACACCAACTGAACTAGAAATAGAACACAAACTGAACTAGAAATAGAAAACACACTGAACTTGAATTAGAACATTCAAGACTCTAGAAATAGAGCACACACTGATCTAGAAATAGATCATACACACTGAACTTGAAATAGAACATTCAACACTCTAGAAATAGAACACCAACTGAACTAGAAATAGAACACCCACCGAACTAGAAATAGAACACACACTGAACCAGAGATAGAACACACACTGAAGTAGAAAATGAACACACACTGAACTAGAAATAGTGTAAACACTGAACTTGAAATAGAACACACTCTGAACTAGAAATAGAACACGCACTGAACTTGAAATAGAGCAATCACTGAACTCGAAATAGAACACACACTGAACTAGAATTAGAACACACACTGATCTAGAAATAGAACACACACTGAACTAGAATTAGAACACCAACTGAACTAGAAATAAAACACACACTGAACTAGAAATAGAGCGCACACTGAACTAGAATTAGAACACACTCTGAACTAGAATTAGAGCACATACTGAACTAGAAATAGAAAACACACTGAGCGAGAAATAGAACACACACTGAGCGAGAAATAGAACACACACTGAACTAGAATTAGAACACACACTGAACTAGAAATAGAGCACACACTGAACTAGAAATAGAGGACACACTGAACTAGAAATAGAAAACACACTGAGCGAGAAATAGAACACACACTGAACTAGAATTAGAACACACACTGAACTAGAAATAGAGCACACACTGAACTAGAAATAGAACACACACTGAACTAGAATTAGAACACACACTGAACTAGAAATAGAACACACACTGAACTAGAACCAGAACACACGCTGAACTAGGAATAGAAACACACACTGAACTAGAAATAGAACACACACTGAACTAGAATTGGAACACACACTGAACTAGAAATAGAACACCCACATTACTAGAAATAGAACACACACTGAACCAGAGATAGAACACACACTGAAGTAGAAATAGAGCACACACTGAACTAGAAATAGAAAACACACTGAACTTGAATTAGAACATTCAAGACTCTAGAAATAGAGCACACACTGATCTAGAAATAGATCACACACTGAACTTGAAATAGAACATTCAAGACTCTAGAAATAGAACACCAACTGAACTAGAAATAGAACATGAACTGAACTAGAAATAGAACACACACCGAACTAGAAATAGAACACACACTGAACCAGAGATAGAACACACACTGAAGTAGAAATAGAACACACACCGAACTAGAAATAGAAAACACACTGAGCGAGAAATAGAACACACACTGAACTAGAATTAGAACACACACTGAACTAGAATTGGAACACACACTGAACAAGAATTTGAACTGCATCTGAAATAGAAATAGCGCACGAACTGTACTAGAAATAGAACACAAACCAAACTAGAAATAGAACACACACTGAACCAGAAATAGTACACACACTGAACCAGAAATTGTACACACACTGAACTAGAAATATAACACACACTGAACATGAAATATAACACACACTGAACTTGAAATAGAACACACACTGAACTAGAACCAGAACACACGCTGAACTAAGAATAGAAACACACACTGAACTAGAAAATAGACCACACTCTGAACTAGAAATAGAACACACACTGAACCAGATATAGAACACCCACTTTACTAGAAATAGAACATTCAGGACTCTAAAAATAGAGCACACACTGATCTAGACATAGATCACACACTGAATAAGAATTAGAACGTTCAAGACTCTAGAAATAGAGCACAAACTGAGCTAGAAATAGAAAACACACTGACCTAGAAATAGAACATTCAAGACTCTAGAAATAGAACACCAACTGAACTAGAAATAGAACACACACTGAACTTGAAATAGAGCAAACACTGAACTCGAAATAGAACACACACTGAACTAGAATTAGAACACACACTGAACTAGAAATAGAACACACACTGAACTAGAATTAGAACACACACTGAACTAGAAATAGAACACACACTGAACTAGAAATAGAACACGCACTGAACTTGAAATAGAGCAAACACTGAACTCGAAATAGAACACACACTGAACTAGAATTAGAACACACACTGAACTAGAAATAGAACACACACTGAACTAGAATTAGAACACCAACTGAACTAGAAATAGAACACACACTGAACTAGAATTAGAACACACACTGAACTAGAAATAGAGCACACACTGAACTAGAAATAGAGCACACACTGAACTAGAAATAGAAAACACACTGAGCGAGAAATAGAACACACACTGATCTAGAAATAGAGCACACACTGAACTAGAAATAGAGCACACACTGAACTAGAAATAGAAAACACACTGAGCGAGAAATAGAACACACACTGAACTAGAATTAGAACACACACTGGACTAGAAATAGAGCACACACTGAACTAGAAATAGAGCACACACAGAACTAGAAATAGAAAACACACTGAACTTGAATTAGAACATTCAAGACTATAGAAATAGAGCACACACTGATCTAGAAATAGATCATACACACTGATCTAGAATTAGAACGTTCAAGACTCTAGAAATAGAGCACACACTGAACTAGAAATAGAAAACGCACTGAGCTAGAAATAGAACACCAACTGAACTAGAATTTGATCACACACTGAACTCGAAATAGAACATCAACTGTATACGAAATACAGCACACACTGAACTAGAATTAGAACACACACTGAACTAGAAATAGAGCACACACTGAACAATAAATGGAACACACACTGAACTAGAATTAGAACACACACTGAACAAGAATTTGAACAGCATCTGAACTAGAAATAGCGCACGAACTGAACTAGAAATAGAACACACACCGAACTAGAAATAGAACACACACTGAACCAGAAATAGTACACACACTGAACTAGAAATATAACACACACTGAACTAGAAATATAACACACACTGAACTAGAAATAGAACACACACTGAACTAGAACCAGAACACACGCTGAACTAGGAATAGAAACACACACTGAACTAGAAATAGAACACATACTGAACTAGAAATAGACCACACTCTGAACTAGAAATAGAACACACACTGAACCAGATATAGAAAACCCACTTTACTAGAAATAGAACATTCAGGACTCTAAAAATAGAGCACACACTGATCTAGAAATAGATCACACACTGAATAAGTATTAGAACGTTCAAGACTCTAGAAATAGATCACACACTGAGCTAGAAATAGAAAACACACTGAACTTGAAATAGAACATTCAAGACTCTAGAAATAGAGCACACACTGATCTAGAAATAGAACACACACTGAACCAGAGATAGAACACACACTGAAGTAGAAAATGAACACACACTGATCTAGAAATAGAGTAAACACAGAACTAGAAATAGAACACACTCTGAACTAGAAATAGAACACGCACTGAACTTGAAATAGAGCAAACACTGAACTTGAAATAGAACACACACTGAACTAGAATTAGAACACACACTGAACTAGAAATAGAACACACACTGAACTAGAAATAGAACACACACTGAACTAGAAATAGAGCACACACTGAACTAGAATTAGAACACACACTGAACTAGAAATAGAGCACACACTGAACTAGAAATAGAGCACACACTGAACTAGAAATAGAAAACACACTGAGCGAGAAATAGAACACACACTGAGCGAGAAATAGAACACACACTGAACTAGAAATAGAGCACACACTGAACTAGAAATAGAAAACACACTGAGCGAGAAATAGAACACACACTGAACTAGAATTAGAACACACACTGGTCTAGAAATAGAGCACACACTGAACTAGAAATAGAGCACACACTGAACTAGAAATAGAAAACACACTGAACTTGAATTAGAACATTCAAGACGATAGAAATAGAGCACACACTGATCTAGAAATAGATCATACACACTGATCTAGAATTAGAACGGTCAAGACTCTAGAAATAGAGCACACACTGAGCTTGAAATTGAAAACGCACTGAGCTAGAAATAGAACACCAACTGAACTAGAATTTGATCACACACTGAACTCGAAATAGAACATCAACTGTATACGAAATACAGCACACACTGAACTAGAAATAGAACACACACTGAAATAGAAATAGAAGACACACTGAACTAGAAAAAGAAGACACACAAATAATTAATAGAAATAAAAACAGAAACAGAAATAATACTAGAAATAGTACACACTTTGAACTAGAAATGGAACACACACTGAACTAAAAATAGAACACACACTGAACTAGAAAGAGAACACACACTGAATTAGAAATAGAACATCAACTGAACTACAAATACAGCACACACTGAACTAGAAAGAGAACACACTCTGAACTAGAAATAGAACACGCACTGAACTAGAAATAGAACACACTCTGAACTAGAAATAGAACACACACTGAACTAGAAATAGAACACACACTGAACTAGAAATAGAACACACACTGAACCAGAGATAGAACACACACTGAACCAGAGATAGAACACACACTGAACTAGAAATAGAACACACACTGAACTAGAAATAGAACCCACACTGAACTAGAAATAGAACACACACTGAACTAGAAATTGAACACACACTGAACTAGAAATAGAACACAGTGAACTAGAAAGAGAACACACACTGAACTAGAAAGAGAACACACACTGAACTAGAAATAGAACATATTCTGAACTAGAAATAGAACACGCACTGAACTAGAAATAGAACAGACTCTGAACTAGAAATAGAACACGCACTGAACTAGAAATAGAACACACACTGAACTAGAAATAGAACACACACTGAACTAGAAATAGAACACACACTGAACTAGAAAGAGAACATATACTGAACTAGAAATAGAACACAAACTGAGCTAGAAATAGAACTCCAACTGAACTAGGAAAAGAAACACACACTGAACTAGAAATAGAACACACACTGAACTAGAAATAGAACACACACTGAACTAGAACCAGAACACACGCTGAACTAGGAATAGAAACACACACTGAACTAGAAATAGAACGCACACTGAACTAGAAATAGAACACACTGAACTAGAAATAGAACACAGGCTGAACTAGGAATAGAAACACACACTGAACTAGAAATAGAACACACACTGAACTATAAATAGAACACACACTGAACTAGAACGAGAACACAGACTGAACTAGAAATGGAACACAGACTGAACTAGAAATAGAACACACACTGAACTAGAAATAGAACACACACTGAACTAGAAATAGAACACACAGTGAACTAGAACTAGAACACACACTGAACTAGAAATAGAACACACACTGAACGCTTACTGAAGCAGAAGCAGTAGACACACTGAAGCAGAAATAGAGCTGATACTGTACAAATAATTAATAGAAATAGAAACAGAAACAGAAATAATACCAGAAATAGTACACACTTTGAACTAGAAATGGAACACACACTGAACTAAAAATAGAACACACACTGAACTAGAAATAGAACACACACTGAATTAGAAATAGAACATCAACTGAACTACAAATACAGCACACACTGAACTAGAAATAGAACATACTCTGAACTAGAAATTGAACACGCACTGAACTAGAAATAGAACACACACTGAACTAGAAATAGAACATATACTGAACTAGAAATAGAACATACTCTGAACTAGAAATAGAACACACACTGAACTAGAAATAGAACACACACTGAACTAGAAATAGAACACACAGTGAACTAGAACTAGAACACACACTGAACTAGAAATAGAACATGTAATGAACTAGAAATAGAACACACACTGAACTAGAAATAGAGCACACACTGAACCAGAAATAGAACACACACTGAACCAGAAATAGAACACGCACTGTACCAGAAATTGAACACACACTGAACTAGAAATAGAACACACACAAAACTAGAAATAGAACACATACTGAACGCTTACTGAAGCAGAAGCAGAAGACACACTGAAGGAGAAATAGAGCTGATACTGTACAAATAATTAATAGAAATAAAAACAGAAACAGAAATAATACTAGAAATAGTACACACTTTGAACTAGAAATGGAACACACACTGAACTAAAAATAGAACACACACTGAACTAGAAATAGAACACACATTGAATTAGAAATAGAACATAACTGAACTTCAAATACAGCACACACTGAACTAGACATAGAACAAACTCTGAACTAGAAGTTGAACACGCACTGAACTAGAAATAGAACATATACTGAACTAGAAATAGAACATACTCTGAACTAGAAATAGAACACGCTCTGAACTAGAAATAGAACACACACTGAACTAGAAATAGAACACCAACTGAACTAGAAATAGAACACACACTGAACTAGAAATAGAACACACAGTGAACTAGAACTAGAACACACACTGATCTAGAAATAGAACACACACTGAACTAGAAATAGAACACACACTGAACGCTTACTGAAGCAGAAGCAGAAGACACACTGAAGGAGAAATAGAGCTGATACCGTACAAATAATTAATAGAAATAAAAACAGAAACAGAAATAATACTAGAAATAGTACACACTTTGAATTAGAAATGGAACACACACTGAACTAAAAATAGAACACACACTGAACTAGAGACAGAACATACTCTGAACTAGAAATAGAACACACACTGAACCAAAAATAGAACGCACACTGAACCAGAAATAGAACACACACTCAACCAGAAATAGAACACATACTGAACTAGAACACACACTGAACTAGAAATAGAACACACACTGAACTATGAATAGAACACACATTGAACTCGAAATAGACCACACACTGAACCTGAATTAGGACAAACACTGAACTAGAACACAAACTGCACTAAATATAGAACACAAACTGAACGAGAGATAGAAAGAGAAATAGAACACACAAACTGAACTAAAAATCAAACACACACTGAACCATAATTAGAACAAGAAACAGAACACACACTGAACTAGAAATAAAACACCAAATAGAACGCACACTGAGCTACAAATTGGACACTCACTGATCTATAAAAAAAGAAGAAATAGAACACTAATTAAAATAGAAATAGAAATAGAACCCACATTAAAAAATAAATAGTACAAGAAATAGAGCACACCCAAATTTGAAATAGATCTCAAAATATAACACACGCGAAACAAGAAAAAAAAACAAGAAATAGAATGCACACTAAAATAGATATACAACAGGGAACAGAATGCACACTACAATACAAATAAACCAAGAAAGAGAAAACACACTAAACTAGAAATATAACAGGAAATAGAATACACACTGAACTAGAAATAGAACACACACTGAAATCAAAATAGATCTAGAAATATAACACAGACTCAACAAGAAAGAAAACAAGAAATAGAATACACACTGAAATAGATATAGAGCAGGAAACAGAATGCAGACCAAATTAGAAATAGACCGAGAAAGAGAAAACACACTGAACTAGAAATATAACAGGAAATAGAAAACACACTTAACTTGAAACAGAACACACACTGAAATAGACCTCCAAAAAGAATTTCGAACACCCTCTATGATCAAGTGAAGGCAAGCATCCAGCAGAGGGCAGCAGAGCGGAGCCGCTGATTGGCTGTTGCGGGGAAAATTTGCATCAGTGCATTGCGGTCACTGTATCCAGAAGGTGTACCTGAGCAAGGCACCCTCCATGTTCAAGTGAAGGCAAGCATGCAGCAGAGGGCAGCAGAACGGAGCCGCTGATTGGCTGTTGCGGGGAAAATTTGCATCAGTGCATTGTGGTCACTGTATCCCGAAGGTGTACCTAAGCAAGGCACCTTCCATGTTCAAGTGAAGGCAAGCATCCAGCAGAGGGCAGCAGAGCGGAGCCGCTGATTGGTTGTTGTGGGGAAAATTTGCATCAGTGCATTGTGGTCACTGTATTCAGAATGAGGTTTGTGGAGGAGCTGTTGTCAAGTGACAGTTGTTAGAATACTCATGGACAAAGACGAGAGTGGTCCTAAAGGAAGATTGCTAAATTGGGGGAAGGCCAACTATACCAGAATTCGGCAGAAGCTGGGGAATGTGGATTGGGAGCAGCTGTTTGAAGGTAAATCCACATTTGATATGTGGGAGGCTTTTAAAGAGAGGTTAATTAGAATGCAGGACAGACATGTCCCTGTGAAAATGAGGGATAGAAATGGCAAGATTAGGGAACCATGGATGACAGGTGAAATTGTGAGACTAGCTAAGAGGAAAAAGGAAGCATACATAAGGTCTAGGCGACTGAAGACAGACGAAGCTTTGGAAGAATATCGGGAATGTAGGACCAATCTGAAATGAGGAATCAACAGGGCTGAAAGAGGTCATGAAATATCTTTTGCAAACAGGGTTAAGGAAAATCCCAAAGCCTTTTTATTCATATATAAGGAGCAAGAGGGTAACTAGAGAAAGGGTTGGCCTACTCAAGGACAAAGGAGGAAAGTTATGTGTGGAGTCAGAGAAAATGGGTGAAATTCTTAATGAGTACTTTGCATCGGTATTCACCAAGGAGAGGGACATGACGGATGTTGAGGTTAGGGATAGATGTTTGATTACTCTAGGTCAAGTGGGCATAATGAGGGAGGATGTGTTGGGTATTCTAAAAGGCACTAAGGTGGACAAGTCCCCAGGTCCAGATGGGATCTATCCCAGGTTACTGAGGGAAGTGAGAGAGGAAATAGCTGGGGCCTTAACAGATATCTTTGTAGCATCCTTGAACACGGGTGAGGTCCCGGAGGACTGGAGAATTGCTAATGCTGTCCCCTTGTTTAAGAAGGGTAGCAGGGATAATCCAGGGAATTATAGACCAGTGAGCCTGACGTCCGTGGTAGGGAAGCTGCTGAAGAAGATACTGATGGACAGGATCTATTCCCATTTGGAAGAAAATGAACTTATCAGTGATAGGAAACATGGTTTTATGCAGGGAAGGTCATGTCTTACCAACTTAATAGAATTCTTTGAGGAAGTGACAAAGTTGATTGATGAGGAAAGGGCTGTAGATGTCATATATATGGGGCGAAATTCTCCCCCCCCCCCACGACGGGTGGGAGAATAGGGGGAGGGCCTTCCCGACTTTTTTGACGCCCTCCCGCTATTCTCCCCCCCCCCCGCCGAAATCCCGACAAGAATCGCTGCCGCCGTTTTTTTACGGCCGGCAGCGATTCTCAGCTGTTAGAAGGGCCGAAGTCCCAGCCCTTTACGATCTTTTTACGAACGGCAAACACACCTGGTCCTGCCGTTCGTAAAAACGTCATGACAAACTCGCAAAAAATAACCATGGCACCGATTGGCACGGCAGTACCATGGCCGTGCCAAGGGTGCCATGGGCCCGCGATCGGTGCCCACCGATCGCGGGCAGCGGGCCCGATGCCCGCACACTATTTGTCCTTCCGCCGCCCCGCAGTATCAATACGCGGGGCGGCTGAGGGGCAACCCGGCCCGCGCATGCGCGGGTTTCGCGCAAAAACGCGATGACGTCACCCGCGCATGCGCGGGTGGAGTCTTCCCACCTGCGCATGCGCGGCTGACGTCATATGACGCGTCAGCCGGCGCTAACTCCGGCAAGCGGGCTTAACGATTTTCGTTAAGCCCGACTTGTCGGAGCCTCCGACGTCGGGCTGCTAGCCCCGACGGGGGACCAGAATCGGTCCCCCGTCGGGAAGGGGCGCGCTGCCGTAAAACCCGCCCGGGTTTTACGGCAGTTTTACGATTTCTCCCGTTTTGGGAGAATTTCGCCCATGGGCTTCAGTAAGGCATTTGATAAGGTTCCCCATGGTAGGCTCAGAAAGTGAAGTCTCATGGGGTCCAGGGTGTACTAGCTAGATGGATAAAGAACTGGCTGGGCAACAGGAGACAGAGAGTAGTAGTGTAAGGGAGTGTCTCAAAATGGAGAACTGTGGCCAGTGGTGTTACACAAGGATCCGTGCTCGAACCACTGTTGTTTGTGATATACATAAATTATCTGGACGAAGGTATAGGTCGTCTGATTAGCAAGTTTGCAGATGACACCAAGATTGGTGGAGTAGCAGAGAGTGAAGGGGACTGTCAGAGAATAAAGCAGAATATAGATAGATTGGAGAGTTGGGCAGAGAAATGGCAGATGGAGTTCAATCTGGGAAAATGCGAGGTGATGCATTTTGGAAGATCCAATTCATAAACTATACAGTGAATGAAAAAGCCCTGGGGAAAATTAATGTGCAGAGAGATCTGGGTGTTCAGGTCCATTGTACCCTGAAGGTGGCTGCACAGGTCGATTGAGTGGTCAAGAAGGCATACAGCATGCTTTCCTTCATTGGACGGGGTATTGAGTACAAGAGTTGGCAGGTCATGTTACAGTTGTATAAGACTTTGGTTCGGCCACATTTGGAATGCTGCGTACAG
This sequence comes from Scyliorhinus canicula, assembly GCF_902713615.1. Classification (NCBI taxonomy): domain Eukaryota; kingdom Metazoa; phylum Chordata; class Chondrichthyes; order Carcharhiniformes; family Scyliorhinidae; genus Scyliorhinus; species Scyliorhinus canicula. The sequence continues at coordinate 215,371,462 of NC_052150.1, read as the reverse complement.
TTCTGGTCCCCACATTACCAAAAGGATGTGGATGCTTTGGAGCAGGTGCAGGGGAGGTTCACCAGGATGTTGCCTGGTATGGAGGGTGCTAGCTATGAAGAGAGGTTGAGTAGATTAGGATCATTTTCATTAGAAAGACGGAGATTGAGGGGGGAACTCATTGAGGTCTACAAAATCATGAGAGGGATAGACAGGGTGGATAGCAAGAAGCTCTTTCACCGAGTTGGGGACTCAATTACTAGGGGTCATGAGTTCAAGGTGAGAGGGGAAAAGTTTAAAGGAGGTATGCCTGGAAAGTTCTTTACGCAGAGGGTGGTGGGTGCCTGGAACGCATTGCCAGCGGAGGTGGTAGAGGCGGGCACGATAGCGTCATTTAAGATATATCTAGACAGATCCATGAATGGGCAGGGAGCAGAGGGATACAGATCCTTAGAAAATAGGCGACAGTTTTAGACAGAGGATCTGAATCGGTGCAGGCTTGGAAGGCCAAAGGGCTTGTTCCAGTGCTGTCATTTTTCTTTGTTCTTTGTTCACGCCGAAGTAGATGCAGAAATTGAAATAGAAGACAACACTGAAATAGAACACAGACTGAAATAGAAAGATAACTAGAAATGGAACACACAGTGAAATATAAATAGAGCACACACTGAACGGGAAATAGAACACAGAATGAAATAGAAAGATAAATAGAAATAGAACACACATTGAAGTAGAAATACAAGACGAAATAAAGCACACCCTGAAACAGAACGAGAACTAAAAATAAAACACACACTGAAATAGAAATAGAAGAAGAAATGGAGCACACACTGAAATAGAAAGATAACTAGTTCAATGTGAACTAGAAATAGAACAGACTCTACTAGAAATCGAACTAAACATAGAACACACGGTGAACTAGAAAAAGAACTAGAAATAGGATTCACACTGAACAAGAAATAGAAGAAGAAATAGAAACATAACTACAATTGAAACTGAAATTGAAACAGGAATAGAACAGAAACAGAACTCACACTGAAAGATAAATCGAACAAGAAATATAAGACATACTGAAATAGAAATTGAACAAGACAGAGAACACACACTGAAATAGAAATAGAACAAAAATTGAACACACAGTGAAATAAAAATAAAATATGAAATAGAACACACACTAAAATAGAAACAGAGCAAGAAGTAGAATAAACACTGAAATAGAAATAGAACACACATTGAAATAGAAATAGAACACACACTGAACTAGAAATAGAACACACACTGAACTAGAAATAGAACACACACTGAACTAGAAATAGAACACACACTGAAATAGAAATAGAACACCAACTGAACTAGAAATAGAACACACACTGAAATACAAATAGAACACACACTGAACTAGAAATAGAACACACACTGAAATACAAATAGAACACACACTGAAATAGAAATAGAACACACACTGAACTAGAAATAGAACACACACTGAAATACAAATAGAACACACATTAAAGTAGACATAGAACACACACTGAACTAGAAATAGAACACACACTGAAATAGAAATAGAACACACATTGAAGTAGAAATAGAACACACACTGAAATAGAAATAGAACACACACTGAAATAGAAATAGAACACACATTGAAGTAGACATAGAACACACACTGAAATAGAAATAGAACACACACTGAACTAGAAATAGAACACACACTGAAATACAAATAGAACACACACTGAAATAGAAATAGAACACACACTGAACTAGAAATAGAACACACACTGAAATACAAATAGAACACACATTAAAGTAGACATAGAACACACACTGAACTAGAAATAGAACACACACTGAAATAGAAATAGAACACACACTGAACTAGAAATAGAACACACACTGAAATACAAATAGAACACACATTAAAGTAGACATAGAACACACACTGAACTAGAAATAGAACACACACTGAAATAGAAATAGAACACACATTGAAGTAGACATAGAACACACACTGAAATAGAAATAGAACACACATTGAAATAGAAATAGAACACACACTGAAATAGAAATAGAACACACACTGAAATAGAAATAGAACACACATTGAAGTAGACATAGAACACACACTGAAACAGAAATAGAACACACACTGAAATAGAAATAGAACACACATTGAAATAGAAATAGAACACACACTGAACTAGAAATAGAACACACACATTGAAGTAGACACAGAACACACACTGAAATAGAAATAGAACACACACTGAAATAGAAATAGAACACACATTGAAGTAGACATAGAACACACACTGAAATAGAAATAGAACACACACTGAACTAGAAATAGAACACACACACACTGAACTAGAAATAGAACACACACTGAACTAGAAATAGAACACTGTTCTATTTCTAGTTCAGTGTGTGTTCTATTTCGAGCTCTGTATATGTTCTAGTTCTAGTGTGGTGTGTTTTCTGTTTCTTGTTCAGTGTGTCATCGAATTCTCGTTCACTGTGTATTATAATTGTAGTTCAGTGTGTGCTCTATTTCTCGTTCAGCGTATCTTCTATTTCTAGTTCAGTGTGTGTTCTATTTCTAGTTCAGTGTGTGTTCTATTTCTAGGTCAGTGTTTCTTTATTTTCTAGTTCGGTGTGTGTTCTATTTCTAGTTCAGTGTGTGTTCTATTTCTAGTTCAGTGTGTGTTCTATTTCTAGTTCAGTGTTTGTTCTATTTCTAGTTCACTGTGTGCGCTATTTCTAGTTCAGTGTGTGTTCTATTTCTAGTTCACTGTGTGTTCTATTTCTAGTTCAGTGTGTGTTCATTTTCTAGTTCAGTGTGTGTTCTATTTCTAGTTCAGGTGGGTTCTTTTTCTAGTTCAGTGTATCTTCTATTTCTAGTTCAGTGTGTGTTTCTATTTCTAGTTCAGTGTGTGTTTCTATTTCTAGTTCAGTGTGTGTTTCTATTTAGAGAATTAGATGAACAGAAAACACACCACACTAGAACTAGAACATATACAGAACTCGAAATAGAACACACACTGTATGAGAAATAGAACACACACTGAACCAGAAATAGAACACTCGTTGAAATAGAAATAGGACATACACTGAACTACAAACAGAACACACACTGTACTAGAAATAGAACACTCGCTGAAATAGAAATAGGACAGACACTGAACTAGAAACAGAACACACACTGTACTAGAAATAGAACACTCGCTGAAATAGAAATAGGACATACACTGAACTAGAAACAGAACACACACTGTACTAGAAATAGAGCACACACTGAACTAGAAACAGATCACACACTGAACTAGAAATAGAACACACACTGAAATAGAAACAGAACACACACTGAACCATAGATAGAACACGCACTGAACTAGAAATAGAAACACACTGAAATAGAAATAGAACACACACTGAACTAGAAATAGAACACACACTGAAATAGAAATAGAACACACACTGAAATAGAAATAAAACGCATACTGAAATAGAAATAGAACACACACTGAACTAGACATAGAACACACACTGAAATAGAAATAGAACACACACTGAACTAGGAATAGAACACACGCTGAACTAGAAAAAAGGACATACACTGAAATAGAAACAGACCACTGACTGAAATAGAAATAGAGCACAAATTGAAATAGAAGCAGAGCAGATACTAAAATTGAAATAGAACGAGAATAAGAACACACAGTAAAATTGAAATAGAACTAGAAATCGAATATACGCTGAACTAGAAATTGAACTAGAAATTGAACACTTAAATGGAAATATAATTCACTCTGAAATGAAATAGAACACACACTGAAGTAGAAATAGAACAGACACTGAAATAAAAATAGAACAAACACTGATCTAGAAATAGAACACACATAGAACCTGGTAGAGAACTAGTAATAGAACACAAACTGAAATAGAAATAGAACACACACTGAAATAGAAATTGAACACACACTGAAATAGAAATAGAACACACACTGAAATAGAAATAGAACACACACTGAACTAGAAATTGAACACACACTGCACTAGAAAATGAAGACACACTGACCTAGAAATAGAACACACACTGAACTAGAAATAGAACACACACTGAACTAGAAATAGAACACACACTGAACTAGAAATAGAACACACACTGAACTAGAAATAGAACACACACTGAACTAGAAATAGAACACACACTGAACTAGAAATAGAACACACACTGAACTAGAAATAGAACACACACTGAACTAGAAATAGAACACACACTGAACTAGAAATAGAACACACACTGAACTAGAAATAGAACACACACTGAACTACAATTAGAACACACACGGAACTAGAATTAGAACATTCAAGTCTCTAGAAATAGAGCACACACTGAGCAAGAGATAGAACACACACTGAACTGGAAATAGAACATTCAAGACTCTAGAAATAGAACACCAACTGAACTAGAAATAGAACACCAACTGAACTAGAAATAGAGCACACACTGAACTAGAAATAGAACACACACTGAACTAGAAATAGAACAGACACTGAACTAGAAATAGAACAGACACTGAACTAGAAATAGAACAGACACTGAACTAGAAATAGAACACACACTGAACTAGAAATAGAACACACACTGAACTATAAATAGAACACACACTGAACTAGGAATAGAACGCACACTGAACTAGATATAGAACACACACTGAACTAGAAAATGAAGACTCACTGACCTAGAAATAGCGCACACACTGAACTAGAAATAGAACACACACTGAACTAGAAATATAACACACACTGAACTAGAAATAGAACACACACTGAACTAGAAATAGAACACACACTGAACTAGAAACCGAACACACACTGAACCAGAGATAGAACACACACTGAACTAGAAATAGTACACACACTGAACTAGAAATAGAACACACACTGAACTAGAAATAGAACAGAGGGCATGCACAGTAATTTCAAACACCAACTCACTCTAAGCACAAACGCATTTGTATTGAGCACACACCGTGAAATGGAGCGTGCAGACTGTAATACAGCATACAGTGAAACAGAAGGAGCACACAGACCACAACGGATCACGCAGATGAAAATTTGCTGAGTCCCCCACTGTCAACATTCTGTGACATTGACTGCCATGGGCTAGCATGATAAAAATACTCTGCCTTGGAGTCCAATAGGTGGTAACACATATCCTGACCCCTCCCTCAAAGCCTGTCCACCATCTGCAAGGCACAAATCAGGGGTGTAATGGAATACTCCCCACTTCCTTGGATGAGTGAAGCTCCAACAACACTGAAGATGCATGCAGGACAAAGCAGCTCACTTGATTGCTAACCATTCGAGGAACATTCACTCCCTGCACCACCAACTCAGTCGGAGCAGTGTGCACCTTTGACAAGATGCACTGCAGAAACTCACAAATACACTTGAGACATTATCTTCTCAACAATGACCGCTACTATCTAGAAGGACAAGGGCAGCAGATACCTGGGATATTTCCCTCCAAGTCACTCACCATCCTGACTCGAAATATATCGCCGCTCCTTCACTGTCGCTGGGTCAAAATCCAGGAAATCCATCCTGACAGCACTTTGGGCGTACCTACGCCTCTTGGGCGGCAGTTTTCCAGAATGCAGCTCACCACCACCGTCTCAAAGGCAGAAAGAGTAGAGCAATAAATGCTGGCCTGGCGAGTGATGTCCACATCCTGTAAATGAACAAAAAGAAACCACACTGAAATGGAGCACAGATGCTATAGTAGAGCACACACAATGCATTTGAGAGAAGGTGGTGGCATTGCCACTGGACTAGTGATGGTGAGACCCAGGGTGATGCTCTGGGGAACTAGGTTCAAATCCCAAAATTTACATTCATGAAAAAATCTGAAATTAGAAGTCTAATGAGGACCATGAAACCATTGCCGATTGGGCGTCCAGTCACAAGTGTTCGTTAGGGAAGGAATTCTGCCATCTTTACCTGGTCTGGCATACTCCAGATCCACAGCAATGTGGTTGACTCTTAAATGCCCTCTGAAATAACCGGGCGAGCCACTCAATACAGGGGCAATTAGGGATGAATAAAAAAATCAGTGCGTACACTGAAAAGGGCAGAGACTCTGTTGTAGACACACTGATTTAGAGCACACGGTCTTAAATAGAACACCCACTGAAATACAACACAGGCTGAAGTAGAAGACAAGCTTAAATACAGCACTCACTGTGAGGAAACTGAGTTATTTTAAATGATTTATATTTGTATTTGTGGGCAACTTTGTGGGAAATAAGGTAACTTTAAGTTTAATTTTGTGTTTCTGAATTTGAAAGGGTTAATCTCTTTGAAAGGTGGGATTGCTTCACAAACATCCAGTTTATGTTCAGAGGATCACAGAACTGTTACGGTGAAGAAGGTGGCCATTCTGCCCACCGTGTCTGCACTAGCACCAGCTCTACAAATGAGCATCCTGCACATTGATGATTATCATCTAATAGATCACTGAATTCCCATAGTGCAGAAGGGGCCATTTGGTGCCTCAAGCCTGCACTGAACCTCCGAAACAGCACCCCACCCAGGCCCACTCCCCTGCCCTTACCCCGTAACTCCACCTAACCTGTATATATTTGGGCACTAAGGGGTAATTTAGCATGGCCAAACCACCCACCTGCACATCTTCGGACTCTGGGAGGGAACCAGAGCATGAGGAGGCCACCCACGCAGACACTGAAAGAACATGCAAACTCCACACAGACAGTCACCCAAGGCCGGAATTGAACCCAGGTCCCTGGCGTGGTGAGGCAACAGTGCTAATCACTGTGCCACCGTACCACCCAGTTCTAATGTCCTCTTTAATGGCCTGGTTGAAACAGCCTTCACCATTCCGCTAGGTTGAGCTGGGATAGCACAGTGGGTTAAACCGCTGGCTTGTTATACATAACAATGCCAGAAGCGCGTTCAATTCACGTACCAGCCTCCCTGAACAGGCGCTGGAATGTGGCGACTAGGGGCTTTTCAAAGTAACTTCATTGAAGCCGACTCGTGACAATAAGCAATTATTATTATTAGGTACTGCATTCCAAACCCAAACCACTCGCTGTACGAAAGTTTTTTCTCACATCACTTTTGCTTTTTTTTTTGCCAACAATTTAAATCTTTGCCCTCTCCTTCTTCATCCTGTTACGAATGGGAACAGCTTCCTCCCTATCTACTCTGTCTAGCCTGCTCATGATTTGGAATATCTGTATCAAATCTCCACTTAGCCTTCTTGTCTCCCTCCTCACAACTGAAGTTTCTCATCCCTGGAACCATTCGGGTAGACCTCTTCTGCACGCTCTCCAACACGTTCACACCCTTTCTATAGTCTGGCACATGAAATGAATGAAAATCGCTTATTGTCACAAGTAGGCTTCAAATTAAGTTACTGTGAGTTACATAGAGGAGGAATTTTTTGAGTGTATACGGGATGGTTTTCTGGACCATTGAGGTACCAACAGGGAAACAGGCCATCTTGGACTCGGTAATTTGCAATGAAGAAGGATTATCATTGAATTATAGAATCCCTACAGTGCAGGAGGCCAGTCGGCCCATCAAGTCTGTACCGACCCCTCAAATGAGAACTCTATTCATACCCAAATCCTCCCTATTCCCGTATCCTAACCTGCACATCCCTGGATGTTAAGGGACAATTTAACATGGCCAATGCACCTAACCTACACATCTTTGGACTGTGGGAGGGAACTGGAGCACCCGGAGGAAACCCACGCAGACACAGGGAGAATGTACAAACTCCACACAGACAGTGACCCAAGCCGGAATTGAACCCGGGTCATTGGCGCTGTGAAGCAGCAGTGCTAACCACCATGCCACTGTGCCACCAATCTAGCTATGAGACCCCTTGGGGATGAGTGACCATAATATGAATATGACAGAATTCTTCATCAAGGTGAGACCAGGATCCTGAATCTCAATAAAGGCAACTATGATATGATGAGGCATGAACTGGCGATGATGGACTGGGAAACATTACTGAAAGGGAGGACAGTGGACAGGCAATGGCAGACATTGAAGGAACAAAGAGGTGAACTCCAAAAATTGTTAATCCTTAATTGGCACAAGAATGGAATGACAACTGTGGCCATACCATAGCTTACAAAAGAAATTAGAAATAGTTTTAGATTCAAAGAAGAGGCATCCAAATTGGCAAGGAAAGCAATAGACCTGAGAATTGGGAACAGTTTAAAATTCAGCAAAGGCAGAACAAGGGATTGATTAAGAAGGGGCAAATACAATTTGAAAGTAAACTAGCGGGGAACATAACAACAGGCTGTAAAAGCTTTTATAGGTATGCAAAGAAACAAAGATTGACAAAAACAAATCCAGGCCCTTACAGCAGGATACAATGGAATTCATAACGGGGAACAAAGAAATCGCTGAGGAACTAAATTTGTTCTTTGCTTCCGGCTTCACAAAGGATGACAAGAATAATGTACTGGACGTTCTGAGGAGCACAGGTTATATGAGCAGCTGAAGGAAATCAGTATTAATAGAGAAATGGTTTCAAGGAAATTAATGCGATTGAAGTTGCACAAATATCCAGGGCCTAATAATCTTAATTCCAGAGTACTTAAGGAAGTGGCCCGAGAAATAGTAGACACATTGGTAGTCATTTTCCAAAATTCTTTGGACTCTGGAATGGTTCCTACAGAGTCATGCTCCAGGCCACCCGCACACATTGCCCACAGCCCCGAAATAAGCCCTCCCTGCCTTTGATCAGCCCTCTCCCAATTGTGGCGAACCCGGACTGAGTCCGCAGCTGCCAGGCGAGGGTCCCGGACGGTGGGACCTTGAGAGGTCCATGCTGTCAAGAATTCAGCCAGTCGGCAACGGAGCATCGCGGGGCGGGCCTCGGGCAATGGCGTGAGGCCGTGGCTACTCGGCGCGGTGTACTCCACGAGTACACCCATTTTCAGGGGACGGAGATTTGAAAACCGCTGCTGTTTCCGATTTTGGTGCCAAAATGGATTCTCCGCCCCGTCGCAATTTCGGTGTTGGGGAGTGGAGAATCCAGCCCAGTGTATTTAAGAAGTGTCCCAGGCTCGTTTGTGGTTTACAGATATCTGGATGTTATTTGGATTGTTTGGACTAACGGAGAATGAGAATGAGAAGGAAGCTTCCTCAACAATTGGTACCCCTTCATTAGACTTAAAGTCGCAAGGAGATATGAAAGGATTGATTTACCAAAGTCGCAAGGAGATATGAAAGGATTGATTTACCAAGCTCACAGTATTTAAATTGACACAAGACAGCAACAGGAGGAAGCGATGAAAGTTATTTTTTTCAAAATAACTAACCCACGGGCTTATACACAAAGAAAGCCATCCCACCAAATAAAGCTCTGTGGACTGTTGAGGTTACTTCTCATGCATTCTCATGTGCACAAGGCTAGCTGGTTTTTCCCAGACAATCACTGCCCCTAATACTGCATGTGAGAAGACAACACACCAGGTACGTGGTACATAATCATGCGCTTCGGCCAATGTTGTCCACCTCATACGCTGCAGGAAAGGATGTCCTGAAGCGTGGTACATTGGCGAGACCATGCAGACGCTGCGACAACGGATAAACGGACATCGCGCGACAATCACCAGGCAGGAATGTTCCCTTCCAGTCGGGGAACACTCCAGCAGTCAAGGGCATTCAGCCTCTGTACTTCGGGTAAGCATTCTCCAAGGCGGTCTTCAGGACGCGCGACAACGCAGAATTGCTGCGCAGAAACTTATAGCCAAGTTCGGCACACATGAACATGGCCTCAACCGGGACCTGGGATTCATGTTGGATTACATTCACACCCCACCATCTGGCCTGGGCTTGCAAAATCCGACCAACTATCCTGGCTTGAGACAATTCACAACTCTTTAACCTGCGATTATTCCTTTCTCCAGTTGCTCCGTCTGGACCTGTAACGACTTAATTACCGTATTCAAAGTATCATCTTGCATCATTGACTTTGTCTGTACGTATGTTTCTGGAACCCACCTCTTCATTCACCTGAGGAAGGAGCAGTGCTCCGAAAGCTCGTGTTTGAAACAAACCTGTTGGACTTTAACCTGGTGTTGTAAGGCTTCTTACTGGTGCTCACCCCAGTCCAACGCCGGCATCTCCACATCATCCTTCCTATTGTGAGGCAACCAGAATGCACTCAGTCCTCCAGCGTGGCCTAACTAAAGTCCTGTACAGCTCCAAAATAACCACAATACAGGAGGAATTTCTGGAGTATGTGCGGGATGGCTTTATGGACATAAACGTTGATGGACCAGCAAGGGAACAGGTTTTGTGCAATGAGAAAGGATTAGTTGACAATTTAGTTGTGAGTGAACCCTAGGGGATGAGTGACCATAAGATGCAAGAATTATTGATCAAGGTGGAATAGTGAGACAGTTGATTCTAAGACCAGGGTGCTGCGTCTTAATACAGATAACTATGATAATATGAGGCATGAGTTGCTTCCTGCTCTTGGAATCGATGACACGACTGATAAAGGCAAGTGTCCTGTATGCCTTCTTAACTCCCTGACTAATCTGTCCTGCCACCTTCAGGGCTCTGTGGACAAGCACCCCTGGATCCCTCTGTTCATCTGAGCCTCCTAGTGGCCACTCATTTATTTAGTGCTCCCTTGTCTTGTTACTTCATCACCTCACATATTTCAGGGATAAATTCCATTTAGTCTAATAAGTCTATAACTTCCTGCAACCTAAGACCGTCTTCCGCTCTATTAACAACCCTGTGCGCCATTCGCAAACGTACTTATCGTCCCCCCCAGTCCACATTCTCATTTATATCATTTTATATATCACAAATGACAATGGAACTAGCACTGATGCCTGCAGTACGCCACTGAACACTGGCCTCCAATCATACAGTCTTTCCCACCACCCTCTATCTATTAGCTCTCAGGCAGATTTGACTCCTACATTGGACCCCATAGGCTCTCACCTTCTAACAAAGAGTTTGAATTCCATTTCATAATGTGGGCACTGATTCAGAGTGCGGGCTCTGGTTCCAGAGTGCGGGCCCTGGTTCCAGAGTGCGGGCCCTGGTTCCAGAGTGCGGGCCCTGGTTCCAGAGTGCGGGCCCTGGTTCAGAGTGCGGGCCCTGGTTCAGAGTGCGGGCCCTGGTTCAGAGTGCGGGCCCTGGTTCAGTGTGCGGGCTCTGGTTCCAGAGTGCGGGCCCTGGTTCCAGAGTGCGGGCCCTGGTTCCAGAGTGCGGGCCCTGGTTCAGAGTGCGGGCCCTGGTTCAGAGTGCGGGCCCTGGTTCAGAGTGCGGGCTCTGGTTCAGAGTGCGGGCCCTGGTTCAGAGTGCGGGCCCTGGTTCAGAGTGCGGGCCCTGGTTCCGAGTGCGGGCCCTGGTTCCGAGTGCGGGCCCTGGATCAGAGTGCGGGCCCTGGTTCAGAGTGCGGGCCCTGGTTCCGAGTGCGGGCCCTGGTTCCGAGTGCGGGTCCCGGTTCCGAGTGCGGGCCCTGGTTCCGAGTGCGGGTCCCGGTTCAGAGTGCGGGCCCTGGTTCAGAGTGCGGGCCCTGATTCCGAGTGCGGGCCCTGGTTCAGAGTGCGGGCCCTGATTCCGAGTGCGGGCCCTGGTTCCGAGTGCGGGCCCTGGTTCAGAGTGCGGGCCCTGATTCCGAGTGCGGGCCCTGGTTCAGAGCGCGGGCCCTGATTCCGAGTGCGGGCCCTGGTTCAGAGTGCGGGCCCTGATTCCGAGTGCGGGCCCTGGTTCCGAGTGCGGGCCCTGGTTCCGAGTGCGGGCCCTGGTTCCGAGTGCGGGCCCTGGTTCAGAGTGCGGGCCCTGGTTCAGAGTGCGGGCCCTGATTCAGAGTGCGGGCCCTGGTTCCGAGTGCGGGCCCCGGTTCAGAGTGCGGGCCCTGGTTCAGAGTGCGGGCCCTGGTTCAGTGTGCGGGCTCTGGTTCCAGAGTGCGGGCCCTGGTTCCAGAGTGCGGGCCCTGGTTCCAGAGTGCGGGCCCTGGTTCAGAGTGCGGGCCCTGGTTCAGAGTGCGGGCCCTGGTTCAGAGTGCGGGCTCTGGTTCAGAGTGCGGGCCCTGGTTCAGAGTGCGGGCCCTGGTTCAGAGTGCGGGCCCTGGTTCCGAGTGCGGGCCCTGGTTCCGAGTGCGGGCCCTGGATCAGAGTGCGGGCCCTGGTTCAGAGTGCGGGCCCTGGTTCCGAGTGCGGGCCCTGGTTCCGAGTGCGGGTCCCGGTTCCGAGTGCGGGCCCTGGTTCCGAGTGCGGGTCCCGGTTCAGAGTGCGGGCCCTGGTTCAGAGTGCGGGCCCTGATTCCGAGTGCGGGCCCTGGTTCAGAGTGCGGGCCCTGATTCCGAGTGCGGGCCCTGGTTCCGAGTGCGGGCCCTGGTTCAGAGTGCGGGCCCTGATTCCGAGTGCGGGCCCTGGTTCAGAGTGCGGGCCCTGGTTCAGAGTGCGGGCCCTGGTTCAGAGCGCGGGCCCTGGTTCAGAGCGCGGGCCCTGGTTCAGAGCGCGGGCCCTGATTCCGAGTGCGGGCCCTGGTTCAGAGTGCGGGCCCTGATTCCGAGTGCGGGCCCTGGTTCCGAGTGCGGGCCCTGGTTCCGAGTGCGGGCCCTGGTTCCGAGTGCGGGCCCTGGTTCAGAGTGCGGGCCCTGGTTCAGAGTGCGGGCCCTGGTTCAGTGTGCGGGCTCTGGTTCAGAGTGCGGGCTCTGGTTCAGAGTGCGGGCCCTGATTCAGAGTGCGGGCCCTGGTTCAGAGTGCGGGCTCTGATTCAGAGTGCGGGCCCTGGTTCCGAGTGCGGGCCCCGGTTCCGAGTGCGGGCCCTGGTTCAGAGTGCGGGCCCTGGTTCAGAGTGCGGGCCCTGGTTCCGAGTGCGGGCCCTGGTTCCGAGTGCGGGCCCTGGTTCCGAGTGCGGGCCCCGGTTCCGAGTGCGGGCCCCGGTTCCGAGTGCGGGCCCTGGTTCAGAGTGCGGGCCCTGATTCAGAGTGCGGGCCCCGGTTCCGAGTGCGGGCCCTGGTTCAGAGTGCGGGCCCTGATTCAGAGTGCGGGCCCTGATTCAGAGTGCGGGCCCTGGTTCAGAGTGCGGGCCCTGGTTCCGAGTGCGGGCCCTGGTTCCGAGTGCGGGCCCCGGTTCCGAGTGCGGGCCCTGGTTCCGAGTGCGGGCCCTGGTTCAGAGTGCGGGCTCCGGTTCCGAGCGCGGGCCCCGGTTCCGAGCGCGGGCCCCGGTTCCGAGCGCGGGCCCCGGTTCCGAGTGCGGGCCCTGGTTCCGAGTGCGGGCCCTGGTTCAGAGCGCGGGCCCCGGTTCCGAGTGCGGGCCCTGGTTCAGAGTGCGGGCCCTGGTTCAGAGTGCGGGCCCCGGTTCCGAGCGCGGGCCCCGGTTCCGAGTGCGGGCCCTGGTTCCGAGTGCGGGCCCTGGTTCCGAGTGCGGGCCCTGGTTCCGAGTGCGGGCCCTGCTTCAGAGCGCGGGCCCTGGTTCAGAGTGCGGGCCCTGATTCAGAGTGCGGGCCCCGGTTCCGAGTGCGGGCCCTGGTTCCGAGTGCGGGCCCTGGTTCCGAGTGCGGGCCCTGGTTCAGAGTGCGGGCTCTGGATCAGTGTGCGGGCTCTGGTTCAGAGTGCGGGCCCTGGTTCAGAGTGCGGGCCCTGGATCAGTGTGCGGGCTCTGGTTCAGACTGCGGGCTCTGGTTCAGAGTGCGGGCCCTGGTTCAGAGTGCGGGCCCTGGTTCCGAGTGGGGGCCCTGGTTCAGAGTGCGGGCCCTGATTCAGAGTGCGGGCCCTGGTTCCGAGTGCGGGCCCTGGTTCAGAGTGCGGGCCCTGATTCAGAGTGCGGGCCCTGGTTCCGAGTGCGGGCCCTGGTTCCGAGTGCGGGCCCTGGTTCCGAGTGCGGGCCCTGGTTCAGAGTGCGGGCCCCGGTTCCGAGTGCGGGCCCCGGTTCCGAGTGCGGGCCCTGGTTCAGTGTGCGGGCCCTGGTTCAGAGTGCGGGCTCTGGTTCAGAGTGCGGGCCCTGGTTCCGAGTGCGGGCCCTGGTTCAGAGTGCGGGCCCCGGTTCCGAGTGCGGGCCCCGGTTCCGAGTGCGGGCCCTGGTTCAGAGTGCGGGCCCTGGTTCCGAGTGCGGGCCCTGGTTCAGAGTGCGGGCCCTGGTTCCGAGTGCGGGCCCTGGTTCCGAGTGCGGGCCCTGGTTCCGAGTGCGGGCCCTGGTTCCGAGTGCGGGCCCTGGTTCAGTGTGCGGGCCCTGGTTCAGAGTGCGGGCTCTGGTTCAGAGTGCGGGCTCTGGTTCAGAGTGCGGGCTCTGATTCCGAGTGCGGGCCCCGGTTCCGAGTGCGGGCCCTGGTTCAGAGTGCGGGCCCTGGTTCCGAGTGCGGGCCCTGGTTCAGAGTGCGGGCCCTGGTTCCGAGTGCGGGCCCTGGTTCCGAGTGCGGGCCCTGGTTCCGAGTGCGGGCTCTGGTTCCAGAGTGCGGGCTCTGGTTCCGAGTGGGGGCCCCGGTTCCGAGTGCGGGCCCTGGTTCAGTGTGCGGGCCCTGGTTCAGAGTGCGGGCTCTGGTTCAGAGTGCGGGCCCTGGTTCCGAGTGCGGGCCCTGGTTCAGAGTGCGGGCCCCGGTTCCGAGTGCGGGCCCCGGTTCCGAGTGCGGGCCCTGGTTCAGAGTGCGGGCCCTGGTTCCGAGTGCGGGCCCTGGTTCAGAGTGCGGGCCCTGGTTCCGAGTGCGGGCCCTGGTTCCGAGTGCGGGCCCTGGTTCCGAGTGCGGGCCCTGGTTCCGAGTGCGGGCCCTGGTTCAGTGTGCGGGCCCTGGTTCAGAGTGCGGGCTCTGGTTCAGAGTGCGGGCTCTGGTTCAGAGTGCGGGCCCTGGTTCAGAGTGCGGGCCCTGGTTCCGAGTGCGGGCCCTGGTTCAGAGTGCGGGCCCCGGTTCCGAGTGCAGGCTCTGATTCCGAGTGCGGGCCCCGGTTCCGAGTGCGGGCCCTGGTTCAGAGTGCGGGCCCTGGTTCCGAGTGCGGGCCCTGGTTCAGAGTGCGGGCCCTGGTTCCGAGTGCGGGCCCTGGTTCCGAGTGCGGGCCCTGGTTCCGAGTGCGGGCTCTGGTTCCAGAGTGCGGGCTCTGGTTCCGAGTGCGGGCCCTGGTTCAGAGTGCGAGCCCTGGTTCCGAGTGCGGGCCCTGGTTCCGAGTGCGGGCCCTGGTTCCGAGTGGGGGCCCTGGATCCGAGTGGGAGCCCTGGTTCCGAGTGGGGGCCCTGGTTCCGAGTGGGGGCCCTGGTTCAGAGTGCGGGCCCTGGTTCCGAGTGCGGGCCCTGGTTCCGAGTGCGGGCCCTGGTTCCGAGTGGGGGCCCTGGATCCGAGTGGGAGCCCTGGTTCCGAGTGGGGGCCCTGGTTCCGAGTGGGGGCCCTGGTTCCGAGTGGGGGCCCTGGTTCCGAGTGGGGGCCCTGGTTCCGAGTGGGGGCCCTGGTTCCGAGTGGGGGCCCTGGTTCCGAGTGGGGGCCCTGGTTCCGAGTGGGGGCCCTGGTTCCGAGTGCGGGCCCTGGTTCCGAGTGCGGGCCCTGGTTCCGAGTGCGGGCCCTGGTTCCGAGTGCGGGCCCTGGTTCAGAGTGCGGGCTCTGATTCCGAGTGCGGGCTCTGGTTCAGAGTGCGGGCCCTGGTTCCGAGTGCGGGCTCTGATTCCGAGTGCGGGCCCTGGTTCAGAGTGCGGGCCCTGGTTCAGAGTGCGGGCTCTGATTCAGAGTGCGGGCCCTGGTTCAGAGTGCGGGCTCTGATTCAGAGTGCGGGCCCCGGTTCCGAGTGGGGGCCCTGGTTCAGAGTGCGGGCTCTGGTTCAGAGTGTGGGCTCTGATTCAGATTGAAATCTGGCTACTCCCATTCGCACATCATCTTCTATAACTGAACACAACGTCTCAAATTAACAATAACAATTATAATCTTTATTGTCACAAGTATGCTCACATTTACACTGCAGTGAAGTTACTGTAAAAATCCACTAGTCGCCACATTCCAGCGCCTGTTCGTTTCACATAGAGAATTCAGAATGTTCAATTTACCTAACAAGCACGTCTTTCGGGACTTGTGGGAGGAAACCGGAGCACCCGGAATAAACCCACGCAGACACGGGCAGTAGGCGTACACTCCACATAAACAGCGACCCAAGCCAGGAACAGCACGTTCTCCCCGTGTCTGTGTGGGTTTCCTCCGGGTGCTCCGGATCCTGCCACAAGTCCTGAAAGATGTGCTTGTCAGGTCATTTGGACATTCTGAATTCTCTCTGTGTGTACCCGAACAGGCGCCGGAATGTGGTGATTCGGGGATTTTCACAGTAACTTTATTGCAGCGTTAATGTAAGCCGACTTGTGACACTAATAAAGATTATGGCCGCAATTTTCTGAAAAATGTCCAAGTGTGGTAGCTAAGTGCGAGCGGCGATTGCCATGAGCTTCTTGGCCCTGGGCCAATTAGCATATACAACGTTAATTGGTCCACTTAACGAGGCCTCACCGGCTTTTTGCCAAAATAAAGGCTCACCAGCTGATCTGCTGGCACCGCAGAGGTGAGGAACCGCTGGTACCACTCAGAGGACCTGTCAAACGTGAGTAGTGATTGCCTTACTGACTTGCCTCAGTGACGGCCATGGCCGAGGGTCTTGGCAGAACGTCCGACTCACTGGGGGATGTCACCCAGTACCAAGCCAACCTTGATGAGGTCCTGCGGGATATATCCCAGTCGTTGGTGGGCATGGCTACGGCACTGCAGAGCATGAGCAGCATCGCTGAGGGCATCAACACCATGATGCCAACCATGAGGAACCACCAGGACTGGCAGAGCCTGATGATGCAGGGGGAGCTAGGGCTCGAACCAGCTGCCCCTCCGTCCCAATGTGAACCCCAGAGCCCGAAAGACACCGGTCAGGATGAGGGGGCGCTGAGTGCCAAGTCGGACACATCCCATGGATGGGCGACAGTGGCACCAGCTCCCTCAAGTACCACCCTTCTGATGCGATCATGTCTCACAGTCTGCACACGGGAGGGGGCGGCACGGCTGTGCATGTGCTGCCGACAAGTGAGCCAGGACCCTCTGGCCTCAGAGCCCCCAGAGGACGCCCACCAGGGGCATCAAAGGCCACGGGATGAGGTAATTAGCTGGCTACATCCTGGGGAAGCACCAAAACGTAGTGGTAGAGCTGGAGGGCCAGGCATGTTGAGAATCACTGAGAGTACTGGGGGAGAGGGGTGAGGGAAGGGTAGGAAGGGAGGGTGGGGGATAGAGGGGTTGGGAGCGTCACTATCAGGAGTGGGGTTTGTACAATACATTAAACACCTTTTCGCAAAGGCATCATGAGGCATCAAAGGCCTCGGTCACTTCCTTCTACAATGCAGGCTCACCCCCGGACCCTTTGTCCAGCTCCCCAGCGCAACCCCCCGCCCACCCTCCCGTGATGGCCCACCCATACGGAGGGTCCCCCATCCTTAGCCGAGGTTCCCCCACCCCCTACCGGTCATTGGGTTGGCAAGCCTAGCACCCCCAGGCTCTTTGTCTGTGAGCAAAGATGGCTACTCCCCTTCTCGGCTCCTCAAAGAAGCCCTTCCGGCAGGATCACATTTTTCAAAATGAGTAATAATCAGCTACAGGCTGACCACTTGCTGGAGAGGCTGCTGAATGACGGGAGGCTTTTGGATATGGGGTGGCTCTCGTTAATTGGATGGAAATAGGGCTTAAGTGATGATAATTGGTTTCTCGTCAATTACTCTCCGTTCCCGCAGCCGGCCAATGGGGCTTCCCACGGAAACCCGTGGGTGTGGGTGGGCTGGAGAATCCCGCCAACGGAGAATTCCACTGGAGATGTTCATGCACAAGAAGGCCATTTTTTGACTAAAGTAACCCAAGAGTTATTATGGCCGCAATTTTCTTGCCTCGTTGCGCTCGAGCAAGAGATTCACCTTAGTCCCATGAGACGTCGGAGTCAGAACTCCGGCCAACAGGGCAGGACCAAACGGCGTTCCCGGAATTAGGTCTTAAAACCTACTTCAGAACTACTCACCCAGGATACACTGCCAAGGCTCCCAGGTGACTCTGCCCAGCTGGCTGGGTGCCAGTGCAAGGATGCCACAATGGCACTGCCAAGGGACGGGCCCGAGGGGGGCCATGCCCATGAAAATTAGGGGCCTCCGGGAGGTTGGGGGGGGGTGGTGACGGGTGGGAATTCTGGAAAGGACTGGATGCTGTATGGGGCGCCTGAAGACTGGGGCCACTAGGGACCCCATAGCACGGTGTCTTCACTTAGGGGGTATGGGGTTGTGTCCATGTGTGTGTGCGGTGACATTGTCCATGGGTGGGGACCCACAAGCTCACTTAGAGATCGGGACGCCCTTTCAAAATGGTTGCCCGATCTCTCAGTTCAGCTCCCCAGCGTAGAAAAACTGGGCGGGATTTTTCGTCCTGCCAGTCAGCCAATGGGGTTTTCCATTGCGGGCAGCCCCACGCCGTCGGGAAATCTCCGGGCCTGGCTGAACTGCCGGCACAATAGAGAATCCCGACAGCGGAGAATCCACCCAATAAGTCTGGGCTAAGCTGGTGACAAACTCTCCAGGGCCCAAAAAAGTGACTGAGTGTCATTGAATAGCGGTGGAGAACTCAACCGGCAGGAAACTCCCTGGAAAACCCACCACAAATTAACTTGGAAATGTTTTGGGAGGATTTCGCCCCATAATACCAAGATTTGCAGATTCTGATCATGCAGGTACATTTATTGCATTTGTTTTGGTTAACTCTTTGCGATTATACAAGTTAACACGTGCAGTTGTGAAATAAGAGGTCACATTGTTAAGTTTGTGTGAGGTCATTGTAACACAGTCTAAAGAAGCCTCCATGGTTATGAACTAGATCGCACAACCTCAATTGGAGAGCACACTCTGAATAATAGCAAACTGACTGAATTAAAATGCACACCCTGAATCGGAGCCCACATTCTGAATCAAAGATCATACTCTAAGCTAGAGCACAGACGCTGAACAACAGCACACAGAATGAATGATGCACTTGCCCTTTTGCGAGCAAACTCTGCCGTCGTTACCTGGTCTCATGTACAGGGGACTCCAGACCCTCATCATTCTGGCCACGTTTAACTGTGCTGTGATATCGCCCAGCAGTGCTACTCAGTTCACTGAACAATAGGGCTGAACAACAAATGCTGACTTTCCTAGCGATGCCCACACCATATAAAAGAATAAATAACGAGAAAGAATCAATTAGAGGGTATGCTTCAAATTTGAGTACTGATGGAACCATCAATTCAGCGAACACGTGTAGTTGGATCTGAACAGAGGCTTTAATACACTTACAACAGAGCCAGCCTATTCGTCGTTGAACTTCAGATGAACTGCAGGCTGGCTCTAAGGCACTGATCTTTATACATCGGTCCCAGGGGGAGGAGTCCTGGGCGGAGCCAAGGGAGGAGCCCAGTATAAACTCTCGCGTAGTCCCAGAGCGACTCCCCCTGGTGGCCGGATAGTGCAACTGCACTTACAATGGTGGATAGTGAACATATATACACGGAGTTATATTGGCAACTATATACAGCATTGATCTTATAACGGGTAGATAACGAACATATATACATGGAGTGATATTGGCAACTGTATATAGTGTGAGTCACATTCACCACAAGTACGTACATTAAATTAGAGCTCAGTTTATGAATTTGAATGCACACACTGAATTAGAGCTCAGTTTATGAATTTGAGTGCACACGTAGATTCTCAATCAGGGCACACGTTCTGTGTTAGACTGCACACTCTGAATCTAGAGTATACACTTGAGCGCATTGGTCGAATTAGTTTATATCAGGATTTAAAGAGCATGCTTTTATTTCGATTGTAGATTTTGAATCCGCTTCTGCACTCTGAATTAGCATCCACATTCCGAAGCAGAGCCCGCATTCTGAATTTGAGCGCACAGTCCGAATTCGTGCTGGCACTCTGAATTTGAATGAACACTCAAAATTAGCAGACACGCTTTTTATTAGAGCTGAAACTCTGAACAAGAACTCACACAATGCGGTGGATTTAGGAACTTCAGAAAGGGTTAAAAGCCTGGGTTAGTATGTGACTGCTGCAGCCATATTTTTAAAAATCCTGGTTTGAAAGACAACTAAGGTTTTAGGAGACAAAGGTGCAATTAAAGCACTGTAAAAGTTTGGGTGAATGGACTTTGGTTTATATTAAGAGGTTCCCTGGGGGGGTAGATCATTAAGCACTGTGTTCAGCTTAGTAAGATGATGTACTTAATGGGAGAAGTCAGGAGCTGAAGTCGTTTTTGGAGTTTCAGTTCAGTTTTAGATTGGGATGTGAACAGACAAGAAGCTGTGTTCTCGATACAGTACGGTTAGATCTGTCTGCGGACAGATGAGCAGTTTCTTACAAAACAGTTTAGTTAAAGATTTGTCTGTGAACAGACCAGCAGTTGATCTCAAAACAGTGAGTTAAAGATTTACCTGTGAACAGGAGAGGAACAATTTCAATGGCTGGCAGTCTAAACAGTAGTTGAGACAGGCAAGAGACTGCAGCTGGTTCCTGAAGAATCTTTCTCTCTCAAAGTGGCTTATCCAAGACATCTCTTTACAGCAAGTATTCCTGAGTCTGCTAATTATATTCAAAAGTGGATTGTGACCTAAGATGGGTTTTGCTTGAGTGGAGATAAAGATAGCAGTTAGGATTGTTTCATTGTTAATGTTAAGCATTGTTTAATGGGTATTTGTAAGGTATTTATTATGTTAAAGATACTTTAATCCTGTGTTAGTAATAAAGTTTATTTTAATATACCATGGGCGGGGTTCTCTCATCCCACGCCGGGTTGGAGAATCGCCGGGGCGGGCGCGAATCGTGGGACGACGTCCGGAAACCGATCCGCCGATTCTTCGGTCACTGGAGAATCGCCGCCATTCGTGCCGCCGCAGTTGGCGCGGCAACGGTCGGGGGTCGCGATTCTCCACCCAGGATGGGACGAGGGGCCGCACAAAAAAGCCTGACACCCGCCGGCGCTGTTCATATCTGGTCTTACCCTGCGGGACCTCAGCATCCATCCTGATTGGTGGGCCTGGTTGGGGGGGGGGGGGTGTCTGATCCTGGGGAGGGGGGGTTCGACCCAGGGGGGGTCTCCACAGTGGCCTGCGATCAGGGCCTACAGATTGGCTTCTGGCCTCTCATGGTGGGGGCCTCGTTTGCTCTGCACCGGCCCCTGTAGCCCTACGCCATGTTGCGTTGGGGCCGGCGTGGAGAAAGGAGCCACAGCGCATGCGTGCATTCACATGCACAGACCTGTGGCGCCCGGTATCGGCAGCTGGAGCAGCGTGGGTTGCTCCAGTGCTGTGCTGGCATCCTGTAGGGCAGAGGATCGCTAAACATAACGGTCCGATGATGCCATCGTTAAACTCTCCAGTATTTATGACAGCGTCAACACTGTCTTCAGATGGGAGAATCCTGCCTCATATCCCTATTCGTGAGTGAAATCATTCCTGAATTGATGTATACTTTCATCACTGTTACAAACTAAATATTTATTGGGGGATCTGTTTGATATCCCAGCAACTGATACTTAAATGCACACTATTAAAATAGAGCAGAGACTGAATTAAAAGGCCCCCGAGGATACAGACACGGAATTCTGAACTAAAGCTCAACTATAAATTAGAGCGCAAAATCCAAATTGGATCCAGCGCTCAGATTCAGAGCCCACACTCTGAATCACACCCCACACTCTGAATCATAGCCCGCACTCTGAATCACAGCCCGCACTCTGAATCATAGCCCACACTCTGAATCACAGCCCGCATTCTGAATCACAGCCCGCACACTGAATCACAGCCCACACTCTGAATCACAACCCACACTCTGAATCACAGCCCGCATTCTGAATCACAGCCCGCACACTGAATCACAGCCCGCACTCTGAATCACAGCCCGCACTCTGAATCACAGCCCGCATTCTGAATCACAGCCCGCACACTGAATCACAGCCCACACTCTGAATCAGTGCCCGGACTCTGAATGACAGCCCGCACTCTGAATGACAGCCCGCACTCTGAATGACAGCCCGCACTCTGAATGACAGCCCGCACACTGAATCACAGCCCGCACTCTGAATCACAGCCCGCACTCTGAAACACAGCCCGCACTCTGAATCACAGCCCGCACTCTGAATGACAGCCCACACTCTGAAGCAGGGTCCGCACTCTGAATCACAGCCCACACTCTGAATCACAGCCCGCACTCTGAATCACAGCCCGCACTCTGAATCACAGCCCGCACTCTGAATCACAGCCCGCACTCTGAATCACAGCCCGCACTCTGAATCACAGCCCGCACTCTGAATCACAGCCCACACTCTGAATCACAGCCCGCACTCTGAATCACAGCCCGCACACTGAATCACAGCCCACACTCTGAATCACAGCCCGCACTCTGAAACACAGCCCACACTGTGAATCACAGCCCGCACACTGAATCACAGCCCGCACTCTGAATCACAGCCCGCACACTGAATCACAGCCCGCACTCTGAATCACAGCCCGCACTCTGAATCACAGCCCGCACTCTGAATCACAGCCCGCACTCTGAATCAGTGCCCGGACTCTGAATCACAGCCCGCACACTGAATCACAGCCCGCACTCTGAATCAGTGCCCGGACTATGACTCAGAGCCCAGATTTACAGCACAATCTGTGAATTACAGCCCACAGCCTGTATCGGAGTCCACACTCCAAATTACAGCCCAGAGCCTGAATCGCAATTGGCAATCTGAATTACAGCCCACACTCTGAATGACAGCACACTCTGAATGACAGCCCACACTCTGAATCACAGCCCACGCTCTGAATGACAGCCCGCACTCTGAATGACAGCCCGCACTCTGAATGACAGCCCGCACTCTGAATGACAGCCCGCACTCTGAATGATAGCCCACACTCTGAATGACAGCCCACACTCTGAATGACAGCCACAACTCTGAATGACAGCCCACACTCTGAATGACAGTCCGCACTCTGAATGACAGCCCGCACACTGAATCACAGCCCGCACTCTGAATGACAGCCCACACTCTGAATGACAGTCCGCACTCTGAATGACAGCCCACCTTCGGAATCAGAGCCCCGTCTCTGAGTTGTAGGTCACACGCTGTATCGGAGTTCATGATCTGATTAACAGCCCATAGCCTGAATTACAGCACCCACTCTGAATTACACCCCCTATTCTGAATTCCAGCTCAATCTCTGAATGACAGTCCACACTCTGCATCAGAGGCTACATTCTGAATCAAATCCCACTCTCTGAATTACAACCCACAACCTGAATTAACGCACACACTCTGAATCGGAGCCCATGGGCTGTATTCTCTGCCGGCGGGATGCTCCATTTTGCCGGCAGCCCGGGGGCTGCCCCACAATGGGAAACCCCATTGACCGGCCAGTGTAACGGAGCATCCCGCCAGCAGGTTGAGGCAGAAATGTGGCTCGGCGGGGTGGAAAATCCCACCGCACATTCTGAATCAGAGCCCACACCTGAAATACAGCCCACACTCCGAATTAATGTGTGACTGATTTAAAAAAAAAATAATTTGAGGGATGTGGGCATCGCTGGTTTTATAATAATAATAATTATTATTATTGTCACAAGTAGGCTTATATTAACACTGCATTGAAGTTACTGTGAAAAGCTCCTAGTCGCCACATTGTGGCACATGTTTGTGTACACTGAAGGAGAATTCAGAATGTCCAATTCACACAGATCAGGTTGGATTCTCCGCACCCTGATGCTGAAATCGTGGCCAGCGCGGGGGCAGAGAATCCATTTCTCTGCAGGGAATTGTGAGAGGCGGCGGTTACCCGATTCTGCGGCCTCGTAAAACAGCGTACTCGGAGAGTATGGCGCGCCATCTCGGTCCTACCTGGGGCCATTGCTGGAGGCCCGCTCTGCCATTCTCCCCCCCTACCGACCGACCGAAGTCCCGGCGGCGTAGATCTAATGTGGTCATGCCAGTCTGGAAACTAGCATGGCAGCTGCGGAATCAGTCCGCGGCCGCCCTGGTCGGGGGCGGGACGATCGGAGGGCAGGGGCTGCGTCATATGCAGCCGGGAAACGTTTGTGCGGGCGGACAGGTTCGGGCGCGCGGTCGATCGGCAGCTCTATTTTCAGGGTCCATTCCGCAGTCCGAGTCCGTCATGGAGAATGGCGCGGCCGCTGGAGGCCGCTGCTGTGCGCGTGCTGCTAGATTTAGGCCAGGTCCCTGCTCGTCCCCTGCAGGGTTCGGAATATGTGGCCCTTTCACGCCAGTGTTTCTGGCAGGAAAGTCCACAGTTTTGACGCCAGCGTGGAGACATAGTCCCAATAGCGGAGAATCCAGCCCATTGTCTTTCGGGGCTTGTGGAAGGAAACCGGAGCGCCCGGAGGAAACCCACGCAGACACTGGTAAAATGTTACATTTGTTGTTTGGGGTAATTTGAACTATTTAAGTCTTATTCATAATTCTATTTGTTATGTTTCAATATCAATGGGTACGAGGGATTCTGAATGATAATTACATGATACAGGTCACATTTTTGCTACTTTGGCTTCATCGTGTTCTATGGTCAGCATCGCACACCCCTCTTGATAAACTTAAATTCTTTTTCTTTCCCGAGTTAATGTACTCAAGCCGTCCCCTTAATTACACTAACGTTGACTTTCTTCTCCTTTACCAAAGGGGACCCTTTAGTCAGAAGGAACAGTATCAGTCCAAAGATGTGCGGGTTAGGTGGATTGGCCATGCTAAATTGCCCGTAGTGTCCTAAAAAGTAAGGTCAGGGGAGGGGGGGGGGGGTTTGGGTTACGGGTATAGGGTGGATACGTGGGTTTGAGTAGGGTGATCATGGCTCGGCACAACATCGAGGGCCGAAGGGCCTGTTCTGTGCTGTACTGTTCTATGTTCTATGTTCTATATTCTATATCTCCTGCCTTCGTTTGGTGGGCTATCTTGTAATCAATTCTCAGTTCCATATTTTATATTAGCAGGGAATCGTGTCCAAGGATATCCCCACATTCATTAAGGATTCCACAGATCCCATCTTTCAGACGTTGTTGGTCTACAATAGGTAATATTTACATTTTATGGAGAAATTATGTCAACATCTGTTTTCCTGACTGTGGTGGTATGATTTGCATAGCTGTCTGCCATTGGTGCAGAACACCGGCTTACCATTGGCCTTGGTTTGTCATGTGCCTCTCGACCGATTGGTTGAGACCAGTCATGTGACGGCTCTCTGATTGGTCGAGAGGCTGAGTTAACCACGCCTCCATACCGAGGTATAAATAGTCAGAACGCCCGGCGGTCGTCCATTTACTGTAGTCGACAGCAGGGCTAACTTCTAGCTTATTAAAGCCTAACGTTTGTACAGCAACTCCTCTCGCGTTCGATTGATGGTTCATCAATTTAATAAGCTAAAATTTTGAAGATGGAGCTCCGGATCAAGCCCGAATACCTCCGCATCAGCCCGCAAACTCAGAACGCTTCAGAAATTTTTGAACATTGGCTGGCATGTCTCGAAGGATACCCGGCGTCTGCAACCAGCCCCCCCACCATGGCACAGAAGCTTCACATCCTCCACTCTAGCGTGGGCACAGCAGCCTACGCGATGATCAGGGAAGAGAAAGATTATGATGCAGCCAGGCTTAAGCTGAATGGACAGTTTCTTAAACCAGTCAACAGAGTATTCGCCCGACATCTGCTGGCCACCAGACAACAGCTCCCCGGTGAGTCATTAGACAAATTTTACCAGGCCCTCGCCATCCTGGGGAGGAATTGCTCCTGCCTCCAAGTTTCAGCCACGGAGCACATGGAACTTCTGATCAGAGATGCTTACGTGGCTGGGATGCAGTCCCCCGCTATCCGCCAGCGGATGCTGGAGAAAGACGACCTCAGCCTAACTGAGGCACAGACTCTCTCCACCTCCCTGGAGGTCGCCGATTTAAACGCCCGCGCTGATGTCCCCAGCCGTGCTGCACCACCCTGGGCCTCCTGGCACGCTTCCCCACCACCATCCGCCGCTCCCGACCTCCCTCAGGCCTGCGCCGCGGGATGCCCCGACAAGTCCACGGGGCCCCGCTGCTATTTTTGTGGGTTCGTGAAACACCCTTGCCCGCGCTGCCCAGCCCGCTCCGCCCTCTGTAAGAGCTGCAGGAAGAAGGGCCACTTCTCCTCCGTCTGCCAGGCCAAATTGGTCGCTGCTATACCGCGCAGCGACCAGGGATCCCCCCCTCCGGGCCCTTGCTGGCCCCTCCAGTATGCCGCGCCGATCTCCCCCCCCCCCCCCCCCCCCGCCTCCGGGCCCCTGCGCCCGGCCTGCGCGTCCCCCTCTCCTCCGGGCCCTTCCGGGCCCCTCCAGCGCACCGCGCAACTCTCTCCTCGCCGCCCCCGGGCCCCTGCGCGCCTCTCTGCCCCCGCTCCCAGCCGCTCTGGTCGGCCCGCCGGCACCGCTAACTCCGCCCCCCTCAACCACGAGGGCCCCGCGGGTGCCGCCATCTTGGGGCGCCGACTCCATGTGTGGGTCCTGGGCGCCGCCATCTTGGGGCGCCGACTCCACGTGCGGGTCCTGGGCGCCACCATCTTGGGGCCCCGACTCCACGTGCGGGTCCTGGGCGCCGCCATATTGGGGCCCCGACTCCATGTGCGGGTCCTGGGCGCCGCCATCTTGGGATCCCGACTCCACGTGCGGATCCTGGGCACCACCTTCCGGGACTGGCACGCAAGGTTCTTCCAGCACCTACTCGGCAGCCGATGACTGCGACGATGGCTCTTCTCGACGGCTCGCGGCCATTCAACTCGACCAGTCACGACCACGCACGCTCGCCAAAACGACAACACTGATCCACCTCAACGGCCACGAGACGGGCTGCCTGCTGGACTCTGGGAGCACGGAAAGCTTCGTTCACCCTACCACGGTAAGACGCTGCGCGCTCCCTGCCCATCCTGTAAAACACAAAATCGGGTTAGCCTCAGGTTCGCACTCCTTCCGCATCACCGGCTGCTGCATCGTGGACCTCACGGTCCAAGGGAAGGTTTTTAAAAATTACAAACTCCTTGTCCTCCCCGACCTTTGCGCACCGGCACTCCTAGGACTGGACTTCCAGTGTAACCTGCTGAGCTTGACCTCCCAATTCAGCGGCCCTATACCCCCCCTCACTGTCTGCAGCCTCACGTCCCTCAAAGTGGACCCCCCCTCCTTGTTTGCTAATCTCACCCCCGATTGCAAACCCTTCGCGACACGGAGCAGACGGTACAGCGCCCAGGACCGGACCTTCATCAGGTCCGAGGTCCAGAGGTTGCTGAAGGAAGGGGTCATCGAGACCAGCAACAGTCCCTGGCGAGCCCAAGTGCTGGTGGTCCAGACTGGGGAGAAAAACCGGATGGTCATCAACTATAGCCAGACCATCAACCGGTTTACGCAACTGGACGCGTATCCTCTTCCCCCGTATTTCCGCCATGGTAAATGATATCGCGAAATACAAGCGAAATATAAGCTCCACTGTGGACCTTAAGTCCGCTTACCACCAGCTCCCCTTCCGTGCGAGTGACCGCAAATACACCGCGTTCGAGGCTGACGGGCGCCTCTACCACTTCCTTAGGGTTCCATTTGGTGTCACAAATGGGGTCTCGGTCTTCCAACGGGAGATGGACCGAATGGTCGACAAGTACGGATTACGGACTACCTTCCCGTATCTTGATAATGTCACCATCTGCGGCCACGATCAGCAGGACCATGACGCCAACCTCCAGAAATTCCTCCAAACCGCAAAACTCCTTAACCTCACATACAATAAGGATAAGTGCGTGTTTAGCATCGACCGTCTAGCCATCCTCGGCTACGTAGTGCGTAACGGAATGATAGGCCCCGACCCCGAACGCATGCGCCCCCTGATGGAACTCCCTCTCCCAAATACCCTCAAATCCCTCAAACGCTGCCTGGGTTTCTTCGCGTACTACGCCCAATGGGTTCCCAATTACGCCGACAAGGCCCGTCCCCTCATTCAAACCACGACCTTCCCGCCGTTGACAGAGGCCTGCCAGGCCTTTAGCCGCATCAAAGCAGACATCGCAAAGGCCACGATGCGCGCCATCAACGAGTCCCTCCCCTTCCAGGTCGAGAGCGACGCATCAGAAGTAGCTCTGGCGGCCACCCTGAACCAAGCGGGCAGACCCATGGCCTTCTTCTCCAAAACCCTCCAGGCTTCCGAACTCCGCCACTCCTCAGTGGAATAGGAAGCCCAGGCCATAGTCGAAGCGGTGCGACATTGGAGGCACTATTTGGCCGGCAGGAGGTTTACCCTCCTCACAGACCAACGGTCAGTAGCCTTCATGTTTGATAATGCACAAAGGTACAAGATTAAGAATGACAAGATCTTACGGTGGCGGATCGAGTTGTCCACGTACAACTATGAGATCTTGTATCGTCCTGGGAAGCTCAATGAGCCTCCTGATGCCCTGTCCCGCGATACCTGCGCCAGCGCGCAGATAGACCGCCTCCGCTCCCTCCACGCGGACCTCTGCCATCCAGGAGTGACCCGTCTCTACCATTTCATTAAGGCCCGCAACCTGCCTTTCTCCAGTCTGCCATTGGTGCAGAACACCGGCTTACCATTGGCCCTGGTCAGTCATGTGCCTCTTGACCGATTGGTTGAGACCAGTCATGTGACGGCTCTCCGATTGGTCGAGAGGCTGAGTTAACCACGCCTCCATACCGAGGTATAAATAGTCAGAACGCCCGGCGGTCGTCCATTTACTGTAGTCGACCGCAGGGCTAACTTCTAGCTTATTAAAGCCTAACATTTGTACAGCAACTCCTCTCGCGTTCGATTGATGGTTCATCACTGACCACTGTAGGAATCGTATTCCATGATCTTAGCCAATTCATTTTTACTTTGTCTTTCTTCTGTGGTTGCTGCAGTGAATATATTTTGCTCGAGGCCTGGGCCTAACTGTAGAGCCGACTTTAAGATTGCGAATGGCTTCCCTTTCTCAGAATTTATTTTCATCTCTATTTCCTTATCAGTTTCGTGAATCGCTTTATGTCTATTGAATCATTACAAATTATCCGAAATTGAACGGAACTATTAAGGGTTAATCTACTAGGCCCTGGCTCCTCTTGTCTCCCACAGAGAGAAATCTCGGGAAACTTGGCCCTGTTCTAGGAGTGTATCCACAAGCTCTCTGAGATTCTTCTCTACCGTTGGGGTAGAGAAGTGGAACCATTATAACTAGATTGCTTTTCCATTTTATTTCTTCATATATATGTTCCTCTTTTAACCTGTCCATCGGAAGTGTTGATGGGATTGATCTCATTCCCATGTAGTCACATCCATCGTCTCGTTCCATTCCTTCCCTATTCTCCGGTTTAAGAGGGCTACAAGTCAATGGGTCTCTTTTGTGAGGGCCGCCAAGAATCCAGCATGAGTTTGTAGAGTCAGACAGAAAGTGCCTTTATTTACCACAATATATACACAGTACCAGTCATTTACGACTGGTTCCCTCTCGAGCTGCTACCACACTGGCCAGCTCTATTTAGACAGCTGAAATTGCTAATGATTCCGCCTCCCCCTCTTTGGGGGAGCTCAATTTCCCCAAGAACTGGGGTAACCAATTGTCCCCCGCCAATAGGATCCGGACAAATTATAACATCGAATAATTGGGATATCGAGGTATAATTGATTTGGTTTCTATTCCCCTTTGATATGCATGTGATATTTTTGGGGGAATTGGAGGATAAATACAACCGTTTTCCTTACAGGAATTTCAGTGTGCTGAGTCTCACCTTGAGTACATTGGGTTAATTCTGGGGTGTGATATTCTCGGACATCAGCCCATTCAGGTTCTCTGAGGGATTTCCCATAATGCTCTGGGACTGGATTCTCTGTTTTTGGGACTATGTTCCCACGCCGTTGTAAAAACTCTGGCCTTTCACGACAGAAAAACTGGCGTGAAAATGTCCCATATTCATAGCTCTGCAGGGGACTAGCAAGGACCCGTCGTCAATCTCACAGCTTGAGCTGCAGATATGGCCCCCCGCACTTCCGGGTCAGAGGCCGCGCATGCGCACGGCGCTGGCTTCCCGCGGCCGCGCCATGCTCCATGCCGGACTCAGACTGCGGAGCTGGACCTCTCAAATAGTGCCCCCGATCAGCCCACTCCCGACCCGGATCACCTGCCCAGAAATTGCCTGGTCCCTTATGAGGCCCACGCTGCCCTCCGATCGCCCCCCCCCCCCCCCCCCCCCCCCCCCCCGCCCCGACCATGGCAGCTGCGTACTGAGCCCGCAGCCACCAGGCGAGTATGCTGAACAGCTGGGACCATGTAGTGAACTCGCCAACATTGAGGGCATTTAAAAGTTTATTGGATAAGCATATGGATGATAAGGGCATAGTGTAGGTTAGATGGCCTTTAGATTTTTTCCATGACGGTGCAACATTGAGGGCCGAAGGGCCTGTACTGCGCTGTATCGTTCTATGTTCTAGGTTAGACCCATGCTGTCGGGACTTCGGCCGGTTAGGGGCAGAGAATCATGGAGCGGGCCTCCAGCAATGGCCGAAGGTAGGGGATACGCGGCGGGGCCCCGGAGAATCGGGTAACCGGCACCGGTCCCAATTCCATGCGCGGAAATGGATTCTCCGCCCCGGCGCCGGACGCAATTTTGGCATCGGGGTGCAGAGAATCCAGCCCCTGCTCTCTATTCAGCCATCAACCAATCTCCCGTGTTTCTTTTTAAAAAAAAATTATTATTGTCACAAGTAGGCTTACATTAACACTGCAATGAAGTTACTGTGAAAATCCCCTAGTTGCCGCACTCCGGCGCCTGTTTGGCTACACAGAGGGAGAATTCAGAATGTCACCCACCACCACTTCCCACTACCAATCCCCATTGGTTAGCCAGATTGTCTGAGCTCCATGTGGTACTCAGGGAAATCCAAGGATTTAATTTATCCTGTTCTCGGGAATGGAAGGAGACTAGAGACAACTACAAGAGAATCTATATCACATTTATCATCTTTAAATTTCACATGGCTTTATTTCTTTCTGGCCATTCACTTGGTGGCAAATTCTGGTCTAGCCAAGAGGCTATGCAGTATTGTTACATATCACAGCAAGGAAGTAAAGAGTTCCCTAATCATCGCTCAACATATTATTTTCATGTTTGTGCCCTGAGGCCTGTATTGAGCCTGTCTCAAAGTATCCCGATCTTAATTCGACCTTCAGAGCTGCGTATCTTTGTGATGCAGTCCTCCCTTCATATGTGGAGGCAAGTCTCTCCTTATAATTTTCCCAAAATCTGATACTGATTTTTTTGCTCATGGAATCCATATTCATGGTATTGGTAATAGGTTGTTTCAATCCCTGAGTGAGAGGGTGAGATTTCTGGGTTCCCCCTAATTAAACGGACCGCAGGAATAATAATTGTTCCTGGCTCCTCATTATTAATGGGAACAGTTTGCCAGTTCGAGCCTGTTGGTTTCAATAATGTTGGACTTCTCAACACCTGGATGGTGGCAGAATGAAAGGGCTTCTGATTGTTTCTGGACATTTTGTCTGTCGATGTCCTGAGCTATGTCTTGCCAGAGGTGAGCCTGGTCGATACAGGAACAGAGCGTTCTCCATCTTTCCAATGACGTTGGGATAAACTGTTTTATGAAATTAAATGAAAATCACTTATTGTCACGAGTAGGCTTCAATGAAGTTACTGTGAAAAGCCCCTAGTCGCCACATTCCGGCGCCTGTCCGGGGAGGCTGGTACGGGAATCGAACCGTGCTGCTGGCCTGCTTTAAAAGCCAGCGATTTAGCCCAGTGAGCTAACTCAGCCCCTATCACAGGGAGAGAATGTTATAATAGATTGCACCATCAGTTCTGGTATTTGTACTTAGTTTCAGATATTTCTATCATCTTGGCTGTTCGAGGCCCATTGTTAAGGATGGACCTACATTTTGATGCCAATTTAGGTGTTGCTTACTTATTACCTTAACCCTGGCCTCCCTAACCTCGGTTAGTTCCATCCCAACAGCTTATTTTGCCTGTTTGTCTGCTACGTTATTTCCATAGCTGTGCTGTTGGCCCTTGGTGTATCCGGGGATGTGTAACAATGAAAATGAAAAATGAAAATGAAAATCGCTTATTGTCACGAGTAGGCTTCAATGAAGTTACTGTGAAAAGCCCCTAGTCGCCACATTCCGGCGCCTGTCCGGGGAGGCTGGTACGGGAATCGAACCGTGCTGCTGGCCTGCTTGGTCTGCTTTAAAAGCCAGCGATTTAGCCCAGTGAGCTAAACCAGCCCCTGCACGTTTGGCTTTTTTGTTCTCAATGCAGCTACTGTCTGCCATATGGACCTATAATTAATCATCTTATATCTATGTGTCTTCCATTTAGTTCTTTCCCATATAGGGAGATCTCTCAAACTGTGTTTTTAGGATCTGCCCACTGCATGGCCTCTTTTTACCATTTGCCTATTACACAGTATGGGGTCCGAAAGGAATCTCTATGGCTTGTTCAGGGATAAACCTTGACTCCAGAAATTGTCTATTTACTAGTCCTATCCTTGCAGAGGATCTCATTAATCCATCTGGTTGGACTATTTTCATTGAAGAGTCATTGGAATACCAGACTTCTTTGTAGTCTTTGAGATTGCGTTGGGTGTATTGTCTCTTTCTCCTTCAGGGTCCCCATCCTACATTGGAGAAAGGGATTGGAGGTCAAATTGTTCAAGAACAACTTCCCACTCTAATGTAGGGTCTTGAAGCAATGTCAGCCATTTACTGTACCTAATGGCTGTTGCCTTTCACTCATTCTCTGGTAGTCTGCTTGCATTTTTAAAAGTGTGACAGAAGGTTTGTATCAAAACTGAGGACTGGCCCTGCAAAGGACTAATGTCCTTTAGAGAAGGAAATCTGTCGTCCTTACCCTGTCTGGCCTACATGTGACTCCAGACCCACAGCAATGTGGTTGACTCTTAAACGCCCTCAGGGATGGGTTAGCCAGCGATGCCCTCACC
Source organism: Scyliorhinus canicula (assembly GCF_902713615.1). Lineage (NCBI taxonomy): Eukaryota > Metazoa > Chordata > Chondrichthyes > Carcharhiniformes > Scyliorhinidae > Scyliorhinus > Scyliorhinus canicula. The sequence continues at coordinate 215,338,423 of NC_052150.1, read as the reverse complement.
CCTTGAACGAAGAAAGAAAAAATATTTGTAAGATGAAAGTCAGAGTTCTTTCAACGGCATTGTAACACTGTAACACTGTTCAGTGGTAGTACAGTTGTAAGAATAATGTTGAGTAGGAATGTTTTAGTAGGGGCTGGTTTAGCACAGGGCTAAAGAGCTGGCTTTGAAAGCAGACCAAGGCAGGCAAGCAGCACGGTTCGATTCCCGTACCAGCCTCCCCGAACAGGTGCCGTAATATGGCGACTAGGGGCTTTTCACAGTAACTTCATTGAAGCCTACTCGTGACAATAAAGCGATTTTCATTTTTTTTCATTTTCACCTTTATACTTCTGCTACTCCTGCTCTACTACCAATTCTAATCTTGAGAACTAGCTGTGGCTGACTTTTTCTGACTTTTTAATCTATGGCCTTTTGTACATCATCCATTATTTTCTCCAGGGACTGATAGTTTACACGGGTGAAAATGCATTAGTCATTTTTTGGCATGCATCCATAATAGAGAGGTAAATTAGCGATAAATGCCTCAGCATAATTCACTAATCCTGAATTAGACTGGAGTTCTTTCAGCTTTGTGGGAAACTGTATGCGTGCAACCCTCTCTCTAAATTCATCCATCAAACCTCTGCCTGCGTCAGTAACTCATACGTCTAAAAAGTTAATGGGCAGCATGGTGGCGCATTGGCTAGCACTGCTGCCTCATGGCACCGAGGTCCCAGGTTCAATCCTGGCCCTGGGCCACTGCCCGTGTGGAGTTTACACATTCTGACCGTGTTTGTGTGGGTCTCACCCTCACAACACAAAGTTGTGCAGGGTAGGTGGATTGGTCATGCTAAATTGCCCCTTAATTGGAAAAAGTGAATTGGATAATCTCAATTTATTTTAAAAAAATCTATGAAGTTAACTTCCTGAATGCAGAGCTGCGATTTCTTGATGTTAATCAAGTAGCCATTTTCATGGGAGCGGTTTAAAAACTTTTCAAAATGTCGAACTACATGATCTGTGGTGATATATAATGTTGTCCACATAACTCACTCCCTCAGGTACGTCTGATAATATTTCCATTACTCTAACAGAAAAGATATGAGTTGAATTTCTAAAACCTTGTTGGGGTCAGGGGCATTGATATTCGTGACTGTTAGGTCCAGTAAACACAGTATACTGCCAATTCCCTTCTCAAAGAGCCTGTTTTCCAAGTCCACACAAGATTTGTATTTCTTTCTCACATGGCTAAATTGCTGGCTTTTAAAGCAGACCAATGCAGGCCAGCAGCACGGTTCAATTCCCGTACCAGCCGCCCCGAACAGGCGGCGGAATGTGGCGACTAGGGGCTTTTCACAGTAATTTCATTTGAAGCCTACTCGTGACAGTAAGCGATTTTCATTTCATTTCATTTTTCAACTGACCTACCATTTATTGCACATTGGCCTGCTGACCTGCACTGGGCTCAGTGAATTTATTTAACCTGGTACAGTCAGTGGCTAGTCACTGTAGCAACACTGAACATAGACAAGTTGCCACGTGAAGGTTTTCCAATCAAGACACCATAGAATTACCATAGAATTTACAATGCAGAAGGAGGCCATTCGGCCCATCGAGTCTGCACCGGCTCTTGGAAAGAGCACCCTACCCAAGGTCAACACCTCCACCCTAACATAGATAGAACAGTACAGCACAGAACAGGCCCTTCGGCCCTCAATGTTGTGCCGAGCCATGATCACCCTACTCAAACCTACGTATCCACCCTATACCCGTAACCCAATAACCCCCCCTTAACCTTACTTTTATTAGGACACTACGGTCAATTTAGCATGGCCAATCCACCTAACCCGCACATCTTTGGACTGTGGGAGGAAACCGGAGCACCCGGAGGAAACCCACGCACACACGGGGAGGACGTGCAGACTCCCCCTATCTCCGTAACCTCACCCAACACTAAGGGCAATTTCTGACACTAAGGGCAATTTATCATGACCTATCCATCTAACCAGCACATCTTTGGACTGTGGGAGGAAACCGGAGCACCCGGAGGAAACCCACGCACACACGGGGAGGATGTGAAGACTCCACACAGACAGTGACCCAAGCCGGAATCGAACCTGCGACCCTGGAGCTGTGAAGCAATTGTGCTATCCACAATGCTACCGTGCTGCCTTGATGTTCAAGTGAGTCTATTGTTTTAATTGGTTGAGATTTTCCCTGGTGTTCAGAGACATGCCACTTTTTTTGAACGGGAAACGGATTAAAGCCAAGGGGAATTGGTTCTACTTGCAACTTTCAACAGGGATTATTGCGTTGTTGTAGAGAATCCTGTATTTGTTCAGAAGATATTTTTAAATCTGGCCTTCAGTCTTGTTTTTAAAAACAACTAGAATAGCATTCAGACATGTCTAGTTCTTTCATGTACTTCCGAATTAACTAGGGTAATATTATACCGATTAGTAACTGGTATTACCACCAATTAGTAATGAAACCTTTTTACCGGAAGGAAATATCTGATTTACTTTAAACATTGCGGTTTTAAAATTGTGCAGAATTCCATTTAATTCTCCAGGGCGAGTTTGTTGTGATTCACCAGCGATTCCAATTATTTCCACTCATTCGATGGGGTCCCCAACCGAAACTCAAAATTTACATGGGGATCTACAATGGAAATATCTGCCCCGGTGTTAATTAATGCTGCGACTATAAAAGATCTGAATTTAATATCTACATGTGGGTAATAATTATCCTGGGGGTTCGGACTGGGTGTGCCAATTTCCTATTGTGGGGTCTGGTCCTGGGGCTTCCCTGGCTGTTTCAATTTAACCATGCTAGTCCGAGCTTGTCCCGGAGTTTTTTTGGCCTCTCAATGTTTGCTTTTGGCGATTCCCATTCCCTTTCTGTTGTCGAGGGGTTCAGGAAACCTGTCCTTGATTTTCCTATTGATTACCATAGTATCTGGAACTGTATTTCTGGGAGGATGTTGTGTTGGGGATTGTTGTCGAGGGTGTTGCTATTGATAATGTCCTTGAGGGGAGTCTCCTGAGAGTAATTGTTGGCGATGGAACGGAGGTCCCTGTAAGCCCCAGGCATCTCTTCTGGGACACTGTCTTCGTCGAGGAGTTGTCAGGCCTGATTGATGTCAGGCCTGCTATCCAGAACCTGGTCAGTCTTTCAAACTCTGCGACCAGCCTGAACGAGTACACGATGACAGGAACTGACTTCATTAGAAAGTGTGTAGGAGACTGTATGCCAAAGAAACAAATCCGCGTGTTTCCCAACCGGAAACCCTTGAACAGGGATATCCACTGCTTGCTGAAGTCTAGGTTTGAGGCGTTCCAGTCGGATGACCCTGACCTCTACAAGAAAGCCAGATATGATCTAACGAAATCCATCAAAGATGCCAATAAACAGTACGGACCAAGCTCGAGTCCCAGGCTAGCCACACGGACCCCGCCGACTGTGGCAAGGTCTGCAAGACATAACGGGCTACAAGATGAAGGCATGTAAAATCACCGGCTCCAACGCACCCCCCCCCCCCCCCCCCCGATGAGCTCAACGCATTCTATGCCCGCTTTGAACAATAGGTCAGTGAGGGCAAACCCTCCACCCCAGAAGCCTTGGATGAACTTGTATCTGAGATCACCACTGCAGACGTCAGAACAGCCTTCTCGAAGGTCAACCCACGGAAAGCCACTGGCCCGGATGGGGTACCCGGACAAGCACTTAGGTCTTGCGTGGATCAGCTGGCGGGGGTATTCGCAGACATCTTCAACCTCTCTTCACAACAATCTGAGGTCCCTATCTGCTTCAAGAAGACGACCATCATCACTGTACCAAAATAAAATCAAGTAGCGTGCCTTAATGACTATCGTCCAGTGGCTCTGACATCCACCATCATGAAGTGCTTCGAAAGGTTAGTCATGGCACGAATAACTCCAGCCTCCCGGATTGCCTTGATCCACTGCAGTTCGCCTACCGCTGCAACAGGTCCACAGCAGACGCCATCTCCATGGCCCAGCATTCTACCCTGGTACACCTAGATAACAAAGACACCTGTGTCAAACTCCTATTTATCGACTACAGCTCAGCCTTCAACACCACTATTCCTACGAAACTCATCTCCAAACTCCGTGGCCTTGGCCTCGGCTCCTCCCTCTGCGACTGGATCCTGACCTTTCTAACCCACAGGCCACAATCAGTAAGGATAGGCAACAACACCTCTATGATCATCCTCAACACCGATGCCCCACAAGACTGCGTCCTCAGCCCCCTACTATACTCCTTATACACCTATGACTGTGTGGCCAAATTCCCCTCCAACTTGATTTTCAAATTTGCTGATGACACCACCGTAGTGGGTCGGATTTCAAACAATGATGAGACAGAGTACAGGAATGAGATAGAGAATCTGGTGAACTGGTGAGACGACAATAATCTCTCCCTCAATGTCAACAAAACGAAGGAGATTGTCATCGACTTCAGGAAGCGTAGTGGAGAACATGCCCCTGTCTACATCAATGGGAATGAAGTAGAAAAGGTCGAGAGCTTCCTGTTTTTAGGTGTCCAGATCACCAACAACCTGTCCTGGTCCCCCCATGCCGACACTATAGTTAAGAAAGCCCACCAACGACTCTACTTTCTCAGAAGACTAAGGAAATTTGGCATGTCAGCTACGACCCTCACCAACTTCTACAGATGCACCATAGAAAGCATTCTTTCTGGTTGTATCACAGCTTGGTATGGATCCTGCTCTGCCCAAGACCGCAGGAAAATACAAAAGGTCATGAATGTAGCCCAATCCATCACGCCAACCGGCCTCCCATCCATTGACTCTGTCGACAATTCCTCGGAAAGGCAGCCAGCATAATTAAGGATCCCACGCATCCCGGACATACTCTCTTCCACCTTCTTCAGTTAGGAATAAGATAACAAAGTTTGAGGTCACGTACCAACTGACTCAAGAACAGTTTCTCCCCTACTGCCATCAGTCTTTTGAACGGACCTACCTCGTATTAAGTTGATATTTTCTCTACACCTTGCTATAACTGTAACATTATATTCTACAGCCCCTCCTTCCTTCCATTTGTACGGTATGCATTGTTTGTACAGCATGCAAGAAACAATACTTTTCACTGCATGCTAATACATGTGACAATAGTAAATCAAATCAAATCAAAATCCTGTAGGAGTGGTGGGTGGCTGTCTATGACTACCCTGTGCTCCAGACTGTCGTCATCCACCTCTACTGACTCCTCCTCTTCGTCCTGGGGGTCCTCAGGAACCTGACTCAGATCCAGAGGTCCCTATTCCTCCATCTCCATTGTGGTCCTTGTGTCCCCTATGTTCACCTGATGGTAGGACAGTGATGCCTGCCAGTAATCGGGTTAGTGTTTTTGACTGACATTGTAGTCTAGGTCGGCCATTGTCCTAACCAACTGATTGGGGTGACGGGGTAAAGGAGACTGCAACCTGTCTCCCAATTTTCCTCAATCAGTCTATTTGCTAAGTCATCGGCTGCTATTAGTCCTCTTTCCCTACCCTACCTTTTTAAGAACATTTTCTTATTGTCCCCGAGTGGCCGTCCCATGGATTGCTCGCTGAAGCCAGTGAAACATTGCCCAGATGATTTGGTGGGGGTGTTAATGCTGACATTAAGATCATTGCGAAGACTTGATGAAATAAGATAGAAATCACTAGTAGAACTCTCCCCAGCCACCCTGCAACCTGGTATGGCGATTGGAACTGAGGTTCCTCTTGTTGTCTCAAAGCTTGAATGATCAGTACTGTCTCTTGATTTAAAACCTACAGCCAAAGCTGTGAACCCTTTGAGGCTCATCCGCATTAATTGCCATGTGGCATCCGACTCTATGGATACATCCTTGTTCGCAATCTAAAAACCTCGAGAGTAAAGAATTCACCATTTGCAATTTTAAAAGGGGCTATCCCATTTACTACTTCATGGCCCGTAACTTCCTCTCCAGTCAGCGACTTAAGTGGCTGATGCGCTGTCCAGAGTGCGGGCATACGGGCATGCATGCTAGAAGCGAGCGGCGTTCAAACTCCCAGCCGTTTGTTTTCGACAGCTTGAAGTCCTGCGCTGCGCTAGAGCAGCTGAATGAAAAATCCAGCTACAGAGCCAACTTGGGCCACTTACTCGGATTTTAGATCAGTTTGTGCCTCTTTTTATTTACACTCTTAACTGTTTGGTCGAGGAGAGGCAGGAGACATCGGAGACATTTTTTTGGTTGGTTAATGTTTTATATTATTAGTGTTTAGTGTTTACAAATATGTTTAAAATGAGGCTGTTAATTCCATTAAAGGAATTATAATGGGTAGAATGCGGTGATCACTCGGGAACGAGTATGATTGTCCACCTAAGATACTCCGTGTTACTGACCACGGGTTCTGTGGGTCCTCGTGCGGCTGATGAGCCCAATCCCAGAGCCGCATCTTCAATCACTCACTTGGCCGGAATTTCCAAAAGGTGGAATGGCTCCTTGGATGCTAATTCACGGGTATTCCTTTCTCAGGCTCCTTTTCCGGGCCTCCTCTTGTCGCCAGGTGTTTTGCGGCCCTTCAATCAGGACGTTCCTCCAAGTTGGTCTCTTCTGAGCAAGGGTCTCCCAGGCGTTGGCGTTTATGTTCCATTTCTTGAGGTAAACCTTCAATGTGACTTTGAAAAGGTTCCTTCGTTCTCTTGTCCGGGATCCTTCCTTGAGCGGTCACGGGGAGAATGTGCAAACTCCACGCGGACAGTGATCCCCAAGTTGGGATCGAACCCGAGTCCTCGGCACCATGAGGCAGCAGTGCTAACCATTGTGCCACCGGGCCGCCCATGGTTTCAGATGGTCATGGCCTCAATACTGGAGCTACTGACTCCTTCAAGGACATTAACGTTAGCATGCCTGTCCTCCCACCTGATCCAGAACTCAAGTACATTTGAATTTTGCAAAGTATTTTAAGCTGTGTTGTTTCAGAATCTCCCTGATGCAATGTTCATCCTCACAAGCCTCAGTGATTACTGCAAATACTTTCACACAGTTTGATGCCGTAGTTGATGTACGCATGCCCTCTGTAAGCTAATGTGAACTATCTCTCTGACATCTATTGCAAAATCAGGTGCAGATTCAAAATCTGTTGTCAGGCTACATCTCTGCCTGACAAAGAAGCAAATCAATGACCCACCCCATGTGTGCCAGGATACTGTTCTTCAGCAACTGCATTTGGACTTTGAGCTTGTACCATTGACATATGCCAAAATTCTCCCCTTCCACCCTCCCTTTCCCTACTTCCCCCCCCCCCCCTCCGCTCTCCCCTTCCCCTCTTCCCTTCCTCCCCTTCTCCTCTTCACTCATTCCCCCTCCCTCCTCTCTCCTCTTTCTCCTCCTCCCTCTTCCCCCCTGCTCTCCCCTTCCCCTCTCCCCTTCACTCATTCCCCCTCCCTCCTCTCTCCTCTTTCTCCTCCTTCCTCTTCCCCCCTGCTCTCCACTTCCCCTCTCCCCTTCCTACCCTTCTCCTCTTCCCTCATTCCCCCCCTTCCTCCTCTCTCCTCTTGCTCCTCCTCCCTCCCCCTTCCCCTTCCTCCCTTCGCTCCCTCCCCTTCCCCTTTACCTATCCTTCCTTCTCTTTGCAGATAGATAGAACTGTTGTGTTTAATTGAGGAAATATATTTTATTGCAAGAAATTTGGAAAAGTTGAGGTAGTTTTATGTCAATGTTCAGCTGATAAAATTAAACATTCCTGATTTAAAAGATTTGCATTTCTGAAATAATTTTTTTCATAAATGTTTCACATTAAACATTACAAGCTTCTACAAGTGTTCTCACTGAAACAACAAAACACAACATTTAATTATGAGATAATTATAAATGAATAAGATAATTGAAGTAAACAAGGCAGAAACATATTAAACACGGGTAACACAAGTGAGCACTGTTGCCTCACAACAACAGGGACCCGTGTTCAGTTTGGACCTTGGGTGACTGTGTGGTGTTTTGACATCATCCCCGTGCCTGCATGGGTTTCCTAGAACCAAGGATAGGACCACTGAAGTCCTACGGTGCAGTAAGAGGCCATTCGGCCCATCAGGCCCGCATTGGCCATATGAAAGAGTACCCTACTTAGGTCCACTCCCCCTGGAATATAACCTGTACATCCCTGGACACTAAACGGCAACTTAGCATGGCCCAATCCACCTAACCTGCACATCTTTGGATTGTGAGAGGAAACTGGAGCACCCGGAGGAAACCCACGCAGAAACCGAGAGAAAATGCAAACTCCACGCAGTCACCCGAGGCCAGAATTGAACCCGGGTCCCTGGCGTTGTGAGGCAGCAGTGCTAATCACTGTGCCACCATGCCGCCGCCGTTTCCTCCGGGTGCTTTGGTTTCCTCCCACAGTCCAAAGATGAGCAGGTTAGGTGGATTGGCCGTGCTAAATTGTCACTTTGCGTCCAAAGGTTAGTTGGGGTTAGCCCGATAGGGCGGGGACGTAGGCCTGGGTAGGGTGCCCTTTCGGAGAGTCAATGCAAACTCGATGGGCCGAATGGCTTTCTTCTGCACTGCAGTGATTCTATAAACACAAATCAAAAACAAATCGATGTTACAGGGACAGTGACAGCAAAAATCCCATGGGATCTTTAAAAATCTTATGATCATAATGTAAATTAAAACGGACATTTCAAGCATGCCACATGTATAGTTATATAACATAGTGCAGATTTAAATAGTTTCACAGATTTAAAAAAAATGGCCAAACCTATGTTCACTTATAAATAATCACCTTTAATCATAAAAAATAAAATTAAAAATTACTTTAAAAGAATCAACAGCAACAGTAATGCCTGTTTAAAAGAAAGAGCGAGCGGAAAAATGTTCAAGAAACTGACTGTCATGTGAGAGTATCTGTATGAAATGGGTGTTGATCAAATAGCTGTAGTCGGTGTACCTTTAAAAAATGGGTGTTTGTCAAATAGCTTCAGTGAGGTCAGAGTGTGGGTGGAGCTGGGCTGTCTGTCCGTCCTTTACTTTCTCTTTGAACAAAAGTTGGTGTGTGCCTGTGAGTTTTAGTTTTGTTTTGAGAGTGAAGAGCTACAGTGAAAGCCAGCAGATGTGCATGGATATCCCTACAAGTTCAAGAGTGTTCATTTGGGAAATTTTAAAGTGATAACTGCTCTCAGTAGAGAATTTAAATCTGATCTCTGTGTTGAAGAGGGTATTTGTCTTATGGATGTTGCAAGGAAAGATTAAAGGGTTACTTGTAGAGTACTGTATCTGTGGGGATGATTGGTGTTGATAGTTGTTAAGATGTTTCCTGTGGGTTTATAAAGTGTTAACTGGTTTCATAAATAAACATTGTTTTAATTTAAAAGTACTTTAGCTCTCTGTTGCATCACACCAGCAAAGTAGGCCCGTGCGCTCCCCATACCACAATCTATTAACAGTTCTGGGTCAGGTGAACTCCATGATACACTTTGGGGTTCTCTAAACCCTGGCCCGTGACAATGCCACACACCTTTAAACTAGTCCATATGTGACTCCCGTCATGCCAAGCCACTCATCTGAATCAGGGCAACGAGGGCAAAAGAAAAATGCCTTGCCAACAATTCCGACTTTGCCAGGATTTTTCAGCTGGGTACTCTATCCACTGGGACCCGCCGTGAAACTTTTGTGTGTAAAGTTCCTTCAACACCATAAACAGGCTCCCTTCTGAAGCCCCGTCAGGCCAAATAGGCTCCAATTTCTGCTGAATAAGCTTGCTCATGAAGCATGACCCAAGAGGTAGGAGGGGTCGGTGCCTTTAAGACACTGGGAAGTTCCGAGGAACAAAGAGACCTTGGCAGCTTCGTCCATAGAGCTCTGAAGTTAGAAGGGCAGCTCAATAGGGTGGGGAAAAAGGCATATGGGACACTTGCTTTTATCAATCGAGGCATGGATTACAAAAGCAGGAAGGTCGGGTTGGAGTTGTACAGAACTTTGGTGAAGCCACAGCTGGAGCACTGTGTGCAGTTCTGGTCGTCACATTATAGGAAGGACGTGATTGCGCTGGAGGGGGTGCCAGAGGAGATTCACCAGAATGTTGCCTGGGATGGAACATTTAAGTTATGAAGAGAGGTTGGATAGGCTTGGGTTGTTTTCGCTGGAGCAGAGAAGACTGAGGGGTGACCTGATTGAGGTGTTGAAGGGCATGGATAGGGTGGATAGGGAACAGCTGTTCCCCTTAGTTGAAGGGTCAGTTACGAGGGGCCACCGGTTCAAGGTGAGGGGCAGGAGGTTAAGGGGGCATTTGAAGAAAAATGTTTTTACCCAGAGGGTGCGATGGTCCAGAACGCACTGCCTGGGAGGGTGGGAGAGGATGTTGCCTCACATCCTTTAAAACATACCTGGATGAGCACTTGGTCCATAACCTTGAATGTTATGATATGCCAAGGGCTGACAAATAGGATTAGATGGGCAGATCAGGTGTTGTTCATGCGTTGGTGCAGACGTGATGGGCTGAAGGGCCTCTTCTGTGCTGTATAGTAATTCGGTGAAATACTTTGTTAAAATAGTTGCCTGTTGACTTCGATCTAAATCTACTCCTTAAATGTCTGCCCACAATGGGCGTTCCTGATCTGGCTGCGTCATAAGGCAACGCGGTAGCATTGTGGATAGAACAATCGCTTCACAGATCCAGGGTCCCAGGTTAGATTCCGGCTTGGGTCACTGTCTGTGTGGAGTCTGCACGTCCTCCCCCTGTGTGCGTGGGTTTCCTCCGGGTGCTCCGGTTTCCTCCCACAGTCCAAAGATGTGCAGGTTAGGTGGATTGGCCATGTTAAATTGCCCTTAGTGTCCAAAATTACCCTTAGTGTTGGGTGGGGTTACTGGGTTATGGGGATAGGGTGGAGGTGTTGAACTTGGGTAGGATGCTCTTTCCAAGAGCCGGTGCAGACTTGATGGGCCAAATGGCCTCCTTCTGCACTGTAAATTCTATGAAATAACGGAGTCGGGGCTGCACTCCTCCTGTGCCATGCTGGAGCCTGGGCAGAGCGGGAGGCTGGAGCCTGGGCAGAGCGGGAGGCTGGAGCCTGGGCAGACCGGGAGGCTGGGGGCTGGGCAGAGCGGGAGGCTGGAGCCTGGGCAGACCGGGAGGTTGGGGGCTGGGCAGACCGGGAGGCTGGAGCCTGGGCAGACCGGGAGGCTGGTGCCTGCGAAAACCGGGGCGCTGGTGCCTGGGCAGACCAGGAGGCTGGAGCCTGGGCACACCGGGGCGCTGGGCCCTGCGCAGACCGGGAGGCTGGAGCCTGGGCAGACCGGGAGGCTGGGCCCTGCGCAGACCGGGAGGCTGGAGCCTGGGCAGACCGGGAGGCTGGAGCCTGGGCAGACCGGGAGGCTGGAGCCTGGGCAGACCGGGAGGCTGGAGAATGCGCAGACCGGGAGGCTGGAGCCTGGGCTGACCGGGAGGCTGGAGCCTGGGCAGACCGGGAGGCTGGGGCCTGGGCAGACCGGGAGGCTGGAGCCTGGGCAGACCGGGAGGCTGGAGCCTGGGCAGACCGGGAGGCTGGAGCCTGGGCAGACCGGGAGGCTGGAGCCTGGGCAGACCGGGAGGCTGGAGCCTGGGCAGACCGGGAGGCTGGAGCCTGGGCAGACCGGGAGGCTGGAGCCTGGGCAGACCGGGAGGCTGGGGCCTGGGCAGACCGGGAGGCTGGAGCCTGGGCAGACCGGGAGGCTGGAGCCTGGGCAGACCGGGAGGCTGGAGCCTGGGCAGACCGGGAGGCTGGAGCCTGGGCAGACCGGGAGGCTGGAGCCTGGGCAGACCGGGAGGCTGGAGCATGCGCAGACCGGGAGGCTGGGGGCTGTGCAGACCAGGGCACTGGAGGCTGCACAGACCAGGATGCTGGAGCCCCAGGATGCCCTAGGGAAAGGAAGCTTGGACACAACATTGCATCCGAGTGCAGAAAAATGTGCACATTTCCCTGTTAAAACTGGCAGCAAATGCCTTCCCGCTGTTGGCTGGAAGTTACAGACCCATGTATTCCTCACATTATTTTATGTATATTTCCCACATTTTCATTATTAGTCATGTTTACAGATTCAAAAGTTCTATCAGGGATCATACCACTCTGAATGACAGACCCCACTCTGGAATACATCCCACAGTGTAAATGAAAGCCCACACTCTCTGAATCACGGCCCGCGCTCTGAATCACGGCCCGCGCTCTGAATCACGGGCCGCGCTCTGAATCTCGGCCCGCGCTCTGAATCACGGCCCGCGCTCAGAATCACGGCCCGCGCTCCGAATCACGGCCCGCGCTCAGAATCACGGCCCGCGCTCCGAATCACGGCCCGCGCTCCGAATCACGGCCCGCGCTCCGAATCACGGCCCGCGCTCCGAATCAGAGCCCGCGCTCCGAATCAGAGCCCGCGCTCCGAATCAGAGCCCGCGCTCAGGATCAGAGCCCGTGATCCAAAATAGAGCCCGCTCTCTGAACCAGAGCCCGCACTCTGAATCATATGTACATAAGAACTAGGAGCAGATTTAATTTAATTTAATTGAATCTTAAATTCCATTCCTCTCGCAAAGAAGGCCAAAACTCCATTTGCCTTCTTAATCACCTGTTGCACCTGTGATGTACTATCAATTACGACGAGAGTAGAGAGTAATCGAGACTTTATTAAGCAGAGATGTGTAACCTCCTGCAGCTGCTCGGAATCACAAACCGCACTCTGAATCACAGAAATGGCTGCAGCTTGGTGAGCCCACACATTTATACTCCGCCTACTGGGCGGAGCCAGCAGGCAGCGACCTATCCCTGTACCTGTAGTACAGGAGCCTTACTGTAATACACCTTATATGTGATATATACAACAGTGGAGACGACCACATTCACCCCCTGTTAAAAAAGCATCCAGCGGGGATGGTAGAAAACTATTTACATGCATTTTAAGGTTAACATTTTGGGGAAAGTTGACAAATTCAGCCAATCGGGTGCCTTGATCCTCCGCTGTGAGCGCCGCAGTCCCGGTGGCAATGCAGGCACCGGCTCGGTCGCCGCTGACTCCGGGAGTGTGTCAGCCTCATCTTCATCCCCGGGTGGGACCAAGGGTAGGAGGGATCGTCCTGGAGCGGGGGCTGTGGGGGCGGGGTGCACTGGGGGGAGGAGGGGTGGTGCTGGGGCGGGGGGGGAACCAGCTGATGCCAGGTCCCTGAGGGAGACTGTGACTTGGCGGCCACGTAGTATGGGGTATGCCACGTAGGCGTACTGCGGGTTTGCATGGAGATGCTGTACTCTCTCGTCCAACGGGTACGCCTTGAGGAGCCACACGTGCTTGCGAAGGAGAACGGGTCCTGGAGCTGCCAGCCACGTTGGGAGCGAAACCCCGGAGGTGGACTTCCTGGGGAAGGCAAGGAGACGTTCATGGGGGGTTGCATTAGTCGCAGTGCAAAGTAGCGATCGGATGGAGTGAAGGGTGTTGGGTAGGACCTCCTGCCAGTGGGAGACCGGGAGATATTTAGACCGTAGGGCCAGCAGGATGGCCTTCCAGACCGTCCTGTTCTCCCTCTCCACCTGCCTGTTTCCCCTGGGGTTGTAGCTGGTCGTCCTGCTCGAGGCAATGCCCTTGCTGAGCAGGTACTGACGCAGCTCATCGCTCATGAATGAGGATCCCCTGTCGCTGTGGATGCAGGCAGGGAAACCGAACAGGGCGAAGATGGTGTTGAGGGCTTTGATGACTGTGTAAGACGTCATATCGGGGCATGGGACGGCGAAGGGGAATCTGGAGTATTCGTCGAGCATGTTAACGAAGTACGTGTTTCAGTCAGTGGAGGGGGAGGGACCCTTTGAAATCCACGCCGAGGCGTTCAAAGGGGCGGGAGGCCTTCACTAGATGTGTGCGGTCTGGCCGGTAGAAGTGCAGTTTGCATTCCGCGCAGACCTGTCAGTCTCTGGTGATAGCCCTGACCTCCCCAATTGTGTGGGGCAGATTGCGAGCCTTTATGAAGTGAAAGAACCAGGTGACCCCTGGGTGACAGAGGGCGTCGTGTAGGGTCCGGAGTCGGTCCACTTGTGCGCTGGCACATATACCTTGGGATAGGGCATCGGGGGGCTCGTTGAGCTTACCGGCGCAATACAAAATCTCGTAATTGTAGGTGGAGAGCTCGATCCTCCACCTCAAGATTTTATAATTTTTGATCTTGCCCCGCTGTGTATTATCGAACATGAAGGCAACCGACCGTTTCTCAGTAAGGAGAGTGAATCGCTGCCGGCCAGGTAATGTCTCCAATGCAGCACAGCTTCTACAATGGCTTGGGCCTCCTTCTCGACGGAGGAGTGCCGAATTTCGGAGGCATGGAGGGTGCGTGAAAAGAATGCCACGGACCTGCCTGCCTGCTTGAGGGTGGCGGCCAGAGCGACATTTGATGCGTCGCTCTCGACTTGGAAGTGGAGCGTCTCATCGACCGCGTGCATCGCGGCCTTGGCGATGTCGGCCTTGATACGGTTGAAGGCCTGATGAGTCTCGGCCATCAGGGAGAAAGCGGTGGAGTGAATGAGTGGGCGGGCCTTGTCCGCATAGTTCGGGACCCACTGGGCGTAGTACGAGAAGAACCCCAGGCATCGTTTGAGGGCCTTGGGGCAGTGGGAGTTCCATGAGGGAGTTCATGCTATCGGGGTCAGGCCCTAGAACTACATTTTGCATCACATTGCCGAGGATGACTAAGAGGTTGGTGCTGAACACGCACTTCTCCTTGTTGAGGAGTTTGGCGGTGTGGTCCTGCTTGTCATGGCCGCAGATGTTGACCGTATCCAGGTACAGGAAGGTGGCCCGCAGTCCATACCGGTCAACCATCCGTCCATCTCCCGTTGGAAGACCGAGACCCCATTCGTGACACCGAAGGGAACCCTAAGGAAGTGGTAAAGGCACCCATCCGCTTCAAACGCGGTGTACGGGCGGTCCGCCTTGCGAATGGGGAGCTGGTGGTAGGCAGATTTCAGGTCCACTGTCGAGAAGACCCGATACTGTGCAATCTGATTGACCATATCACATATGCGTGGGAAGGGGTACACGTCGAGCTGCGTGTACCGATTGATAGTCTGGCTGTAGTCAACGACCATCCTGTCTTTCTCCCCAGTTTTCACAACTACCACTTGGGCTTTCCAGGGGCCGTTGCTGGCCTCGATGATACCTTCGCGCAGCAGCCGCTGGACCTCCGACCTGATGAAGGTCCTGTCCTGGGCGCTGTACCGTCTGCTCCTGGTGGCAAAGGGTTTGCAATCCGGGGTGAGTTTTGCAAACAGAGAAGGTGGGTCGACCTTAAGGGTCGTGAGACCGCAGACAGTAAGGGGTGGTAGGGGCCCACCGAATTTCAGAGTGAGACTTTGGAGGTAGCAGCGCAGAGGTTGGGGAGGACGTAGAGCCAGAAGTCGCTGAACTCTACGCCCTGGATGATGAGGGTGGCGGTGCAGTACCCCCGGATCTCCACGGAGTGGCATCCGGAGGCCAGGGAGATTCGTTGTGTAATGGGGTGTACCGTGAGGGAGCAGCGCCTTACCGTATCGGAGTTGGTGAAGCTCTCTGTGCTCCCGGAGTCAAGAAGGCATGATGCCTTGTGCCCATCGACCTTTACCGTTGTTGACGTGGTTGCGGGTTTGAGCGGCCGGGACTGGTCAATCGTGATGGAGGCGAGATGTAGCTGGTGTTGGAAGATTCCTGGCTGGTCAGCGGCGGTTGCAGGTGATGAGGAGCCTGATGAGGTTCCTGACGAGCAGAGGTCCTGAGGTGGGGAAGATGGCAGCGCCCATGGGGCGCATGTGACGGGCGGCGTTAAAGATGGTGGCACCCACGGGCTGCACGAGGCCAGATGGGGGGAAGATGATAGCGCCCACGGGCCGCACGTGTCCTGAGTCAAGCAAAATGGTGGCACCCAGGGGCCGCATATGTTCTGAGGTGAGGAAGATGGCGGTGCCCACGGGCCGCATGTGGGTTGGGGGGGTGAAAATGGCAGTGCCCACGGGTCACACGTGGGGGGTGCAGGAACAATGGGCCTCGTTACAGCGGCGATCGAGCAGGCTTGACAAACAGCAGTAACATGTCCTTTCTTCCCGCAGGCCTTGCAGAGTGCTCTCCGTGCCGGGCAGCGCTGCCGCGGGTGTTTTGTCTGTCCACAGAAGTAGCACTTGGGTCCCCCGGTGTTGGCTGGCTTCCGCTTGGCGCAGGCTTAGGGTTGGCTGGGGGCGGTCACTGGTGGGATGAATGATGGGGCGGTCGCTGGTGGGGTCCACGATGTCCAGGAGGGGGGGGGGGCGCCGTGCAGTCGGGGGCGTACACTTGTACATTACGGGAGGCGACTGTCAGTGATATCGCAAGTTTCTTGGTCGCCGTGGGGTGGAGGGTAGCCCCTTCTAAGAGGCGCTGGCGGATGTACGCCGACCCTGAGCCCGTAATGAAAGTGTCCCTGATTAGGAGTTCGGAATGTTCAACGGCCAAAACTGCCTGGCAATCGCAGTCCCTCGCCAGGGCGTGCAGGGCACACCAGAAATCTTCCAAGGACCCACCACGTGGACAGGAGGTGCCTGGCGTAGAGTTTATTGGTCTGCTGGGTGTAGTTATCTTTCAGAAGCACCATGGCCTCAGCGTAGGTGGACGCGTCCCAGATGAGGGGAAAGATATCGGAGCTCAGCCGTGTGTACAGGATCTGGATGTTCTGTGCCTCTGTAGGTGGTTCTGTCGCTGATCCGATGTAGGCTTCAAAGCAAGCTAGCCAGTGGGCGAAGGCCGACGTAGCGTTGTCAGCTTGAGGGTGCAGCTGCAGGCGATCCGGCTTGATGCGGAGGTCTATCGTTGTAAAATCTCTGCGTAATATATTGATGCACTATCAGTTACGACGAGACGTGAGTATAGAGTAATCGAGACTTTATTAAGCAGAGATGTGCAGCTTCCTGCAGCTGCTGCCGAAATGGCTGCAGCTCGGTGTGCACACACATTTATACTCCGCCTACTGGGCGGAGCCAGCAGGCAGGGATCTACCCCGGTACCTGCAGTACAGGAGCCTTACCGTATTACACCTCATATGCGATATACATACACAACAGTGATGACTACCACAACCTGTAAACCAACATTTTGCGACTCATGCACCAGGTCTCTCTGCACAGCAGCATGTTTTAATATTTTATCATTTAAATAATAATCCCTTTTGCTGTTATTCCTACCAAAATGGATAACCTCACATTTGTCAACATTGTATTCCATCTGCCAGACCCGAGCCCATTCACTTAACCTATCCAAATCCCTCTGCAGATTTCCAGTATCCTCTGCACTTTTCGCTTTACCACTCATCTTAGTGTTGTCTGCAAACGTGGACACATTGCCCTTGGTCCCCAACTCCAAATCATCAATGTAAATTGTGAACAATTGTGGGTCCAACATTGATCTCTGAGGGACACCACTAGCCACTGATAGCCAACCAGAGAAACACCCATTAATCCCCACTCTTTGCTTTCTATTAATTAACCAATCCTCTATCCATGCTACTACTTTACCCTTAATGCCATGCATCATGATCTTATGCAACAACCTTTTGTATGGCACCTTGTCAAAGGCTTTCTGGAAATCCAGATATACCACATCCATTGGCTCTCCGTTATCTACTGCACTGGTAATGTCCTCAAAGAATTCCAGTAAATTAGTTAGGCACGACCTGCCCTTGATGAACCCATGCTGCGTCTGCCCAATGGGACAATTTCTATCCAGATGCCTCACTATTTCTTCCTTGATGAAAGATTCCAGCAACTTCCCTACTACCGAAGTTAAGCTCACTGGCCAATAATTACCCGCTCTCTGTCTCCCTCCTTTTTTAAACAGTTGTGTCGCATTTGCTAATTTCCAATCCACCGGGACCACCCCAGAGTTTAGTGAATTTCGGTAAATTATCAGTAGTGCATCTGCAATTTCCCTAGCCATCTCTTTTAGCACTCTGGGATGCATTCCATCAGGGCCAGGAGACTTGTCTACCTTTAGCCCCATTAGCTTGCCCATCACTACCTCCTTAGTGATAACAATCCTCTCAAGGTCCTCACCTGTCATAGCCTCATTTCTATCAGTCGCTGGCATGTTATTTGTGTCTTCCACTGTGAAGATCGACACAAAAAACCTGTTCAGTTCCTCAGCCATTTCCTCATCTCATTGTCGGCCCAAGCCCCTCGTGGGGCCCCAGCCCCCTTCCCACCATCAGCTCCCCACACTACAAATCTACCCTCCACCTCGAGCCCATCCACCGAACACACGCAAAAAGACAGTGCCCCGTCCGCCCTGAAAACCACACAGAAACAGCATTTAACAGAAAGCCCCCCCTCAGAAAATAACACAGTTACATACAGACCCCCGCACCCAACCCTCAGTTTGAGTCCAACCTCTCGGCCTGCACAAAGGTCCACGCCTCCTCCAGGGACTCGAAGTAAAAGTGTCGGTCCTTGTAGGTGACCCACAAACGCGCCAGCTGCAACATGCCGAACTTCACTCCTTTTCTGTGTAGCACCGCCTTTGTCCGGTTGTACCCGGCCCTCCGCTTAGCCACCTCCGCACTCCAGTCCTGGTAGATCCGCACCACCGTGTTCTCCCACCTGCTACTCCGCTCCTTCTTGGCCTACCTGAGCACACACTCCCGGTCAACGAACCGGAGGAACCGCACCAGCACCACCCGCGGCGGCTCATTCGGCTTGGGCCTCCTTGCCAGTATTCTGTGGGCCCCCTCCAGCTCCAGGGGCCCCTGGAAGGCCCCAGCTCCCATCAGCGAATTCAGCAGGACGACCACGTAGGCTCCCAGGTCTGACCCCTCCAGCCCCTCCGGGAGGCCCAGGATCCGCAAATTATTCCGCCTCGACCGGTTCTCATCTCCTCGAACCGCTCCTGCCACTTTTTATGGAGCGCCTCGTGCATCTCCACCTTTACCGCGAGGGCTGAGGCCTCATCCTCTCTTTCAGTGGGCTGCTGTCGGACCTTCTGGATTGCCACCCCCTGGGCTGTCTGAGTCTCCAGCAGCTTGTCTATGGAAGCCTTCAACGGCTCTAGCAGATCCGCTTTGAGCTCCCGAAAGCAGCGCTGGACAGTCTCCTGCTGCTCCTGCGCCCACTGCCTCCATGCCTCTAGGTCTCCGCCGGCCGCCATCTTGTGCTTCTTCCCTCGCTTTTTCTTAGGCGCTGCCACCGCTCTCTTGCTCGCCCCACTCCTGGTCCAGGCCATATACCGCTGGGGAAATGCTGCTGACTCCTTCCCACGTCAGGAATCGTCGAATAAGTACCGCTGGGGACCCTAAAAAGAGCCCAAAAGTCCATTCCTGGCGGGAGCTGCCGAACGTGCGGCTTAGCTCAACATAGCCGCAACCGGAAGTCACAGCCCGCGTTCGGAATGACGGCCGGCACTCTGAATGACAGCCCGCACTCTGAATCACAGCCCGCACTCGGAATCACAGCCCGCACTCGGAATCACAGCCCGCACTCGGAATCACAGCCCGCACTCGGAATCACAGCCCGCACTCGGAATCACAGCCCGCACTCGGAATCACAGCCCGCACACTGAATCGGAGCACGCACTCTGAATCGCAGCCCGCACTCTGAATCGGAGCACGCACTCTGAATCGCAGCCCGCACTCTGAATCGGAGCATGCACTCTGAATCACAGCCCGCACTCTGAATCAGAGCCCGCACTCTGAATCGCAGCCCGCACTCTGAATCATGGCCCGCACTCGGAATCACGGCCTGCACTCGGAATCACAGCCCGCACTCTGAATCACAGCCCGCACACTGAATCGGAGCACGCACTCTGAATCGGAGCCCGCACTCTGAATCGGAGCCCGCACACTGAATCACAGCCCGCACTCGGAATCACAGCCCGCACTCGGAATCACAGCCCGCACTCGGAATCACAGCCCGCACTCGGAATCACAGCCCGCACTCGGAATCACAGCCCGCACTCGGAATCACAGCCCGCACTCGGAATCACAGCCCGCACTCGGAATCACAGCCCGCACTCGGAATCACAGCCCGCACTCGAAATCAAGCCGCACTCGGAATCACAGCCCGCACTCGGAATCACAGCCCGCACTCGGAATCACAGCCCGCACTCGAATCACAGCCCGCACTCGGAATCACAGCCCGCACTCGGAATCACAGCCCGCACTCGGAATCACAGCCCGCACTCGGAATCACAGCCCGCACTCGGAATCACAGCCCGCACTCGGAATCACAGCCCGACCTCTGAATCACAGCCCGCACTCTGAATCACAGCCTGCACTCTGAATCACAGCCTGCACTCTGAATCACAGCCTGCACTCTGAATCGGAGCACACACTCTGAATCAGGGCCCGCATACTGAATCACGGCCCGCACTCTGAATCACAGCCCGCATTCTGAATCACAGCCTGCACTCTGAATCACAGCCCGCACTCTGAATCACAGCCCGACCTCTGAATCACAGCCCGCACTCTGAATCACAGCCCGCACTCTGAATCACAGCCCGCACTCTGAATCACAGCCCGCACTCTGAATCAGAGACGGCACTCGGAATCACAGCCCGCACTCTGAATCAGAGACGGCACTCGGAATCACAGCCCGTACACTGAAGAGTTTCCAAGATGGAGCCGGAGCGATGCGACTTTCTGTGAGCTCTCCCCAACAGATCCACTTTTTACTTAACTTATACTTGTTCTAATCTTTTAAAAATTAATTCTAAAACTAACATTATTACTAACCTCTCCCTTGCGTGGTGAATGTGTAACCACTATAAATTTACACTGTACATTACTGTGTCCCTGTGGGCTCCATCTGTGAGCCGTTGCGCGACTCTGCCCAAGGGTGAGATGAGGAGCATGTACAGGGCTCCGCCCTAGGCTCCGCCCCCAGCAGGAAGTATAAGTGCTGCGGGCCTGTGAGTCCGCCCTCAGTTCAGCACAGTCACAGGCAGGCTCCGTTGTAAGCTGATTAAAGCCACAGTTTACTTCAACTCGTGTCTCTGAATGAATTGATGGTCGCATCAATTTAATCGACTTAGAACTACAATGGAATCAGCCCTCAAACCTGACCGACTGGAACTCAATCCACAGGCCGCAGAAGCAAAGGAAATATTTTTGCATTGGCTTCGGTGCTTCAAGGCCTCCCTGGCTGCGTCGACTACCTCCTCTGTTACAGAAGAACAGAAACTGAGTCTTCTCCACGCATGGGTGAGCCATCGTATTTCTACTCAACTTGATGCTACTGACTCTTATACTGAGGCCCTCGCGATACTTGACCGCCTGTACGTGCGGCCCGTGAATGAATTCTACGTGCGGCACATTTTACAACTCTCCGCCAGCGCCCTGGGGAGTCGCAAGAAGACAATCTGCGTGACCTCAAAGCCCTAGCACGCGACTGCAACTACCAGGCCGTGACAGCCTCTCAGCACATGGAACTCGCCGTCCGAGATGTGTATGTTGCAGGGGTCCGATCCAATTATGTGCGGCAGCGTCTTCTCGGGAATGGGGCCCAGGACCTGGAGGATACGGTAAAACTAGCGACCTCGTTAGAGGTCGCTTTCCAAAGCTTAACTGCGTTCCCGGCCGATCACACGACCCCATCGTGGACCCCCGACCAGAGATTGCCCCAGGCCTGCGCCGCACGGCCATCCGCCCACCACGGAGCGCTATCGTACCACTTTTGTGGCCAGCCCCAACACCCCCGGCAGCAATGCCCGGCCCGCAACGCGACCTGCAGTAGCTGCGGGCGGAACGGGCACTTTGCTAAGGTCTGTCTGGCCAAAGCTAAAAACTCGAACCCTAACCCGAACTCTCGCTCTTCCGACTCCCAGACCTGCAGACCCCGCAATGTGGCAGCGTGTATGCCGACTCCGTCTCCGCACAACATGTGCGACTCATGGGGGCTGCCATCTTGGCCATCTTCTCCCACGCGGCCGGCCATGTGCGATTCATGGGGGCCGCCATCTTGGACGCCATCTTCCTCGCCGCGCCGCCATGTGCGATTAAACGGGGTCCGCCATCTTGGCCATCACCCGATACGCCACTCGAAGATTACGAGCTCCGTGAACAGTCATCACGGGGCCGCTCCAGCACCGCCAACCACGCCACCGACTGCCCGCAGCTCAGTGCAATCACTTTGGATCAGTCGTGGCCAAAGCACCTCAAGAGCTCCA
This sequence comes from Scyliorhinus canicula, assembly GCF_902713615.1. Classification (NCBI taxonomy): domain Eukaryota; kingdom Metazoa; phylum Chordata; class Chondrichthyes; order Carcharhiniformes; family Scyliorhinidae; genus Scyliorhinus; species Scyliorhinus canicula. The sequence continues at coordinate 215,316,284 of NC_052150.1, read as the reverse complement.
TGATGCCCGTCCAGATCAACGGGTACGAGACACCGTGCCTATTCGACTGCAGGAGCACTGAGAGCTTCGTTCACCCGGATCTGGTAAGGCGCTGCTCGCTCCCGATATTCCCGACACAGCAAACAATCTCCCTCGCCTCGGGGTCGCACTCAGTTCAGATACAGGGGCGCAGTACTGCGACTCTGACAATACAGGGCGCTGACTACACCAATTTCCAATTGTATGTGCTCCCAGACCTCTGCGCCCCCCCTCCTCCGAGGACTGGAGGACACTACCTCACTGGTAGGAGGTTTACCCTCATTACCGACCAGAGATCGGTTGCCTTTATGTTTGACAACTTGCAGCGGGGCAAAATCAAGAATGACAAAATCTTGCGGTGGAGGATTGAACTCTCCACCTATAATTACAATATAGTATATCGCCCTGGGAAGCTCAATGAGCCCCCAGATGCTCTGTCCCACAGCACATGCGCCAGCGCGCAAGACGACCGACTACAGGCTATCCACAATGACCTCTGCCACCCGGGGGTTACCCGGCCCGCCCACTACATCAAGGCCCGCAACCTGCCCTTCTACTCCGAGGAGGTTAAAGCCGTCACCAGGAATTGCCCGATCTGCACTTCTATAGACCAGACAAGGCCCACCTGGTCAAGGCATCCCAGCCCTTTGAACGCCTGAGTATTGATTTCAAAGGGCCCCTCCCTTCGAACAAACGTAACACCTACTTTCTCAATATTATAGATGAATTCTCCCGTTTCCCGTTTACCATCCCATGCCCCGATATGACCTCCCTTACAGTTATCAGAGCCCTGCACAGCGTCTTCACCCTGTTCGGTTTCCCCAGCTATGTCCACAGTGACAGGGGTTCGTCCTTCATGAGCGATGAGCTGCGTCAGTACCTGCTCGGCAAGGACATTGCCTCGAGCAGGACTACCAGCAACAACCCCAGGGGGAACGGGCAGGTGGAGAGGTAGAACGCGACGGTCTGGAAGACCGTCCTACTGACCCTACGGTCCAGGAATCTTCCGACCTCCCACTGGCAGGAGGTCCTCCCCGATGCGCTACATGCTATTACGTCCCTCATTTGTACGGCCACAAACCAGATTCCTCATGAACACTTATTTGTTTTCCCTAGCGGCACGACCACGGGGACCTCGCTTCCATCCTGGTTTAGGGCACCGGGCCCTGTCCTCATTCGGAAGCACGTCTGGACACATAAGACAGACCCTCTGGTAGAGAGGGAACTGCTCCTGCACTCAAACCCCCACAACGCTTTGTCGAACACCCCGATGGCCGACAGGACACCGTTTCCCTCCGGAACCTGGCACTCGCAGGATCCATTACCACTACAGCTGATGTATCTCCCACACTACACCCCACCCGACACCCCATGCCTTGCGCCCCTGCGCCTATTTGCTTCTCGCGCTCCCCTCCACCCGTCACACCGGTCCACAGAAAGGGAGCTCTGGCAGAACCACCCCCGGAGTCGACCCTTGGACTCGCACCGAACATCCTTCCACAGCCATCTGAGACGACTGCAACACCAGTGCTTCGTTGGTCTCAACGCACGTTTCGGGCGCCGGTCCGACTCAACTTGTAGACCCGTCACCCCCGCCAGATTGGTTTTTTTAACAGGGGGTGAATGTGGTGAATGTGTAACCACTATAATTCACACTGTACATTACTGTGTCCCTGTGGGCTCCATCTGTGAGCCGTTGCGCGGCTCTGCCCACAGGGGGAGATGAGGACCATGTACAGAGGAAGTATAAGTGCTGCGGTCCTGCAAATCCGCCTATAGTTCAGCATAGTCGCAGGCAGGCTCAGCTGTAAGCCGATTAAAGCCACAGTTTACTTCAACACGTCTCTCTGAATGAATTGATGGTCGCATCACCTTGTATCTTCAACATTGTATATCTTGTGTTGCTCTATTATATATTTTCTTTAGATCCCTTTTCTTCCCATTAACTTAATGATCTGTTGAGCTGCTCGCAGAAAAATACTTTTCACTGTCCCTTCGTACTCATGACAATAAACAAAGCCAATCCAAGCCCACACTCTGACAGCCCGCATGCTGAATGGCTGCCCACACTCTCAGTGACAGCCCAAACTCTGAATGACAGCTCACACTCTGAATGACTGCCCACACTCTGAATGACAGCTCACACTCTGAATGACAGCCCACACTCTGAATGACAGCCCACACTCTGAATGACTGCCCACACTCTGAATGACAGCCCACACTCTGAATGACAGCCCACACTCTGAATGACAGCCCACGCTCTGAATGACAGCCCACATTCTGAAAGACTGTCCACACTCTGATTTAAAGCTAGCATTGTGAATTACTGTCTACACTCTGAATCACAGCCCGCATTCAGAAGTACAGAACACACACTGATTCAGAGACCGACTGGGAATCACAGCCCGCACACTGAATCACAGCCCGCACACTGAATCACAGCCCGCACTCTGAATCACAGCCCGCACTCTGAATCACAGCCCGCACACTGAATCACAGCCCGCACTCTGAATCACAGCCCGCACTCTGAATCACAGCCGCCTCTGATCACAGCCCGCACCTGAATCACAGCCCGCACACTGAATCACAGCCCGCACACTGAATCACAGCCCGCACTCTGAATCACAGCCCGCACTCTGAATCACAGCCCGCACACTGAATCACAGCCCGCACACTGAATCACAGCCCGCACACTGAATCACAGCCCGCACACTGAATCACAGCCCGCACTCTGAATCACAGCCCGCACTCTGAATCACAGCCCGCACACTGAATCACAGCCCGCACTCTGAATCACAGCCCGCACTCTGAATCACAGCCCGCACTCTGAATCACAGCCCGCACACTGAATCACAGCCCGCACTCTGAATCACAGCCCGCACTCTGAATCACAGCCGCACACTGAATCACAGCCCGCACTCTGAATCACAGCCCGCACTCTGAATCACAGCCAGCACTGAATCACAGCCGCACACTGAATCACAGCCCGCACACTGAATCACAGCCCGCACTCTGAATCACAGCCCGCACACTGAATCACAGCCCGCACACTGAATCACAGCCCGCACTCTGAATCACAGCCTGAACACTGAATCACAGCCCACACACTGAATCACAGCCCACACTCTGAATCACAGCCCGCACTCTGAATCACAGCCCGCACACTGAATCACAGCCCGCACTCTGAATCACAGCCCGCACTCTGAATCACAGCCCGCACACTGAATCACGCCCACACACTGAATCACAGCCCGACACCTGAATCACAGCCCACACTCTGAATCACAGCCCGCATACTGAATCACAGCCCGCACTCTGAATCACAGCCCGCACACTGAATCACAGCCCGCACTCTGAATCACAGCCCACACTCTGAATCACAGCCCGCACACTGAATCACAGCCCACACACTGAATCACAGCCCATACTCTGAATCACAGCCGCACACTGAATCACAGCCCGCACTCTGAATCACAGCCCACACACTGAATCACAGCCCGCACACTGAATCACAGCCCACACACTGAATCACAGCCCGCACACTGAATCACAGCCCGGACACTGAATCACAGCCCGCACACTGAATCACAGCCCGCACACTGAATCACAGCCGCACACTGAATCACAGCCCGCACACTGAATCACAGCCCGCACACTGAATCACAGCCCGCACACTGAATCACAGCCCGCACACTGAATCACAGCCCGCACTCTGAATCACAGCCCGCACACTGAATCACAGCCCGCACACTGAATCACAGCCCACACACTGAATCACAGCCCGCACACTGAATCACAGCCCACACTCTGAATCACAGCCCACACTCTGAATCACAGCCCGCACACTGAATCACAGCCCGCACACTGAATCACAGCCCGCACTCTGAATCACAGCCCGCACACTGAATCACAGCCGCACTCTGAATCACAGCCCGCACTCTGAATCACAGCCCGCACACTGAATCACAGCCCACACTCTGAATCACAGCCCGCACACTGAATCACAGCCCGCACACTGAATCACAGCCCACACACTGAATCACAGCCCGCACTACTGAATCACAGCCCGCACTCTGAATCACAGCCCGCACTCTGAATGACAGCCCACACTCTGAATCACAGCCCGCACTCTGAATCACAGCCCGCACACTGAATCACAGCCCACACTCTGAATCACAGCCCGCACTCTGAATCACAGCCCGCACTCTGAATCACAGCCCGCACTCTGAATCACAGCCCGCACTCTGAATCACAGCCCGCACACTGAATCACAGCCCGCATACTGAATCACAGCCCACACTCTGAATCACAGCCCGCACTCTGAATGACAGCCCGCACTCTGAATCACAGCCCGCACTCTGAATCACAGCCCGGACACTGAATCACAGCCCGCACTCTGAATGACAGCCCGCACTCTGAATGACAGCCCACACACTGAATCACAGCCCGCACTCTGAATCACAGCCCGCACTCTGAATCACAGCCCGCACTCTGAATCACAGCCCGCACTCTGAATCACAGCCCGGACACTGAATCACAGCCCGCACTCTGAATGACAGCCCGCACTCTGAATCACAGCCCGCACTCTGAATCACAGCCCGCACACTGAATCACAGCCCGCACTCTGAATCACAGCCCGCACACTGAATCACAGCCCGCACACTGAATCACAGCCCGCACACTGAATCACAGCCCGCACTCTGAATCACAGCCCGCACACTGAATCACAGCCCGCACTCTGAATCACAGCCCGCACACTGAATCACAGCCCGCACTCTGAATCACAGCCGCACACTGAATCACAGCCCGCACTCTGAATCACAGCCCGCACTCTGAATCACAGCCCGAACACTGAATCACAGCCCGCACACTGAATCACAGCCCGCACACTGAATCACAGCCCGCACTCTGAATCACAGCCGCACACTGAATCACAGCCCGCACACTGAATCACAGCCCGCACACTGAATCACAGCCCGCACACTGAATCACAGCCCGCACACTGAATCACAGCCCGCACACTCTGAATCACAGCCCGCACTCTGAATCACAGCCCGCACTCTGAATCACAGCCGCACACTGAATCACAGCCCGCACTCTGAATCACAGCCCGCACTCTGAATCACAGCCCGCACACTGAATCACAGCCCGCACTCTGAATCACAGCCCGCACACTGAATCACAGCCCGCACTCTGAATCACAGCCCGCACTCTGAATCACAGCCCGCACTCTGAATCACAGCCCGCACCTGAATCACAGCCCGCACTACTGAATCACAGCCCGCACACTGAATCACAGCCCGCACTACTGAATCACAGCCCGCACTTCTGAATCACAGCCCGCACTCTGAATCACAGCCCTCACTACTGAATCACAGCCCGCACTACTGAATCACGCCCGCACTCTGAATCACAGCCCGCACACTGAATCACAGCCCCGCACACTGAATCACAGCCCAGCACTCTGAATCACAGCCCGAACACTGAATCACAGCCCGCACTACTGAATCACAGCCCGCACTCTGAATCACAGCCCGCACTCTGAATCACAGCCCGCACTCTGAATCACAGCCCACACTCTGAATCACAGCCCGCACTCTGAATCACAGCCCGCACTCTGAATCACAGCCCGCACTCTGAATCACAGCCCGCACACTGAATCACAGCCCGCACACTGAATCACAGCCCGCACACTGAATCACAGCCCGCACTCTGAATCACAGCCCGCACACTGAATCACAGCCCGCACACTGAATCACAGCCCGCACTCTGAATCACAGCCCGCACACTGAATCACAGCCCGCACTCTGAATCACAGCCCGCACACTGAATCACAGCCCGCACACTGAATCACAGCCCGCACACTGAATCACAGCCCGCACACTGAATCACAGCCCGCACTCTGAATCACAGCCCGCACACTGAATCACAGCCCGCACTCTGAATCACAGCCCGCACTCTGAATCACAGCCCGCACACTGAATCACAGCCCGCACACTGAATCACAGCCCGCACTCTGAATCACAGCCCGCACTCTGAATCACAGCCCGCACACTGAATCACAGCCCGCACACTGAATCACAGCCCGCACACTGAATCACAGCCCGCACTCTGAATCACAGCCCGCACACTGAATCACAGCCCGCACTCTGAATCACAGCCCGCACTCTGAATCACAGCCCGCACTCTGAATCACAGCCCACACTCTGAATCACAGCCCGCACTCTGAATCACAGCCCGCACACTGAATCACAGCCCGCACTCTGAATCACAGCCCGCACTCTGAATCACAGCCCGCACTCTGAATCACAGCCCGCACATCTGAATCACAGCCCGCACTCTGAATCACAGCCCGCACATCTGAATCACAGCCCAGCACTCTGAATCACAGCCCGCACACTGAATCACAGCCGCACACTGAATCACAGCCCGAACACTGAATCACAGCCCGCACTACTGAATCACAGCCCGCACACTGAATCACAGCCCGCACACTGAATCACAGCCCGCACTCTGATCACAGCCCGCACACTGAATCACAGCCCGCACACTGAATCACAGCCCGCACTCTGAATCACAGCCCGCACTCTGAATCACAGCCCGCACACTGAATCACAGCCCGCACACTGAATCACAGCCCGCACACTGAATCACAGCCCGCACACTGAATCACAGCCCTACTCTGAATCACAGCCCGCACTACTGAATCACAGCCCGCACTCTGAATCACAGCCCGCACTCTGAATCACAGCCCGCACACTGAATCACAGCCCACACTCTGAATCACAGCCCGCACACTGAATCACAGCCCGCACTCTGAATCACAGCCCGCACTCTGAATCACAGCCCACACTCTGAATCACAGCCCGCACACTGAATCACAGCCCGCACACTGAATCACAGCCCACACTCTGAATCACAGCCCGCACACTGAATCACAGCCCGCACACTGAATCACAGCCCGCACACTGAATCACAGCCCGCACTCTGAATCACAGCCCGCACTCTGAATCACAGCCCGCACACTGAATCACAGCCCGCACTCTGAATCACAGCCCGCACACTGAATCACAGCCCGCACACTGAATCACAGCCCGCACTCTGAATCACAGCCCGCACTCTGAATCACAGCCCACACTCTGAATCACAGCCCACACACTGAATCACAGCCTGCACTCTGAATCACAGCCCGGACTCTGAATCACAGCCCGGACTCTGAATCACAGCCCGCACTCTGAATCACAGCCCGCACTCTGAATCACAGCCCGCACTCTGAATCACAGCCTGCACTCTGAATCACAGCCCTCACTCTGAATCACAGCCCGCACACTGAATCACAGCCCGGACTCTGAATCACAGCCCGCACTCTGAATCACAGCCCGCACACTGAATCACAGCCCGACTCTGAATCACAGCCTGCACTCTGAATCACAGCCCGCACTCTGAATCACAGCCCGCACACTGAATCACAGCCCGGACACTGAATCACAGCCCACACTCTGAATCACAGCCCGCACACTGAATCACAGCCCGCACACTGAATCACAGCCCGCACACTGAATCACAGCCCACACTCTGAATCACAGCCCGCACTCTGAATCACAGCCC